>NC_083466.1:16224014-16524014 GCF_030014155.1 Tachysurus vachellii | reverse complement strand
AGATTACAAAAGTAATCTAGGGGCATGCAGTGGTTGGGATGAGTTTCTCTATGTACCGTGTTCAAAAAATTCAGGGTAAACTTGTTGAAAGGTGAGATTCATTTCAGGTTTTCAATATGTAAAGTGGTTGTGCATACTTGTACATTCAAAGGATATTTGGATAAATAATTTTCATTTTAAAACAGTAGTTTTTCTGTGTAGAAAATTGTAGTGAATCAAGCTTCCAGCATCCTACATTACATACTGTGCATATTACTGCACTACCATCTGCTTCTTGTGAACTTTTATATACAGTTCTGCTTTGAACATTGTGTGTGTGTGTGTGTGTGTAAAATATAATAGTGTATATGGTTCGTGATTGTCTCTTTGTGTTGTGGTGTTATTGTACGTGTTTATCTGTAGAAATTGACTTGCTTTTAAATCCTAATCCAGTATATACAGTTATATAAAATGCCTAAGTGGGTGTGTATGTGTGTGTGTGTGTGTGTGTGTGTTTGGGCTGGGTGTTGTTGGCTGTCTGGAAGTCCTTGTTCTCTGTCGGATTAGGCCTGTTTGGGGTGGATCGATAGGCTATGCGAGCTGCAGCTTTTCACATGAAAGGCAGCGTTAGGTAGCATTACACTGGCTCGCTCTCTCTCTGCCTGTGTCTGAAGCCATCTGCACTATTCTGTTTATCGACCGTCTCTTTTCCCATCACATTTTAATTGGCCTGCCTGCATTCCTTTTGCCGAAGCCTTGTATCCTTTCAAATGCCGTCCTCAACTATTATTAGGTGTCTATGGCAAGAAACTGAAGCTCTTGCAGGTTTTACACAAGAATTCAGATTCCTTAGCGGAATATCAAGTGTCAGGAACAATGGATATTATATGTTTTAGCTAGCAAACAAATGTGTTCTGAAGCATAACGTTGAACCATAGCTGGGCTTAAAAATTCAAAGAATGTCCTATACTTAATAAAAATGAATTTTTAATGATTTATTTCAGTTCATTTGAGGGCACAGACCGTTCAAAGTGTGAAACTTTCTGTATCACTGCAGCGGTCCGAGTTGGACAAATGACAGGCGAGTGTTCGTGCGTCACCTGCTATGCAATTGTACACCATGCTGCACTGCATTACCAACAGAAGAGGGTGGACATGTATAGGATTAAGAAGTGTTGTCAATTACATATTCATAGAATCTGATTATTTTTATTTTATTTTTTTTTTATTTTTTATGAGACTAACAATGTAGGAGCCTCTGAACCTCTTTGTACCATCTAGATGGCATTAATATGTGAAACTGCTCTATCAAGCATTTTATTATTCAATTTAGAAAGAATGATGATCTCCTAATCCACTCATTTTGGCTTACTTTAATTACCTAACAACAGCTCTCAGATCTGTGAATATCTCAGGGAGCTCATAAATTGATCTACAGTAGCCATGGGGTTTGGAGCTGCTGACGTGTACTGACCCAACTCTGCTTTGTGTGGATTTTTATTCCACTTTACTTGGAACTAAAAAGCCAAACCTGTTCCAATACGACATTGCCACTGTGCACAAAGTGAGGTTCATGAAATTTGCCTTCTGTCTATCCTAAATTTTTATGTGAGACACTTAACACTTTTTTCAGCTAATATTGCTGAGAACCGCTTGCGTGAGGGAGGAGGATCGTTGTTACTGTTTGCTTCGCCGCATTTTAGACACACCTTAAAGGGAAAGGTGTAAATGAAATGGACATGAGAATGGTGAATTATATAGTATAAATATTATAAGGAATAAGGAATGGATAAAAAGCTTGAAAAGATTGTCTGCTGTGACACTGAGTGTGACTAAGCAACAAACATTCTTTTCCTTTTCATGACTTGAATTGTAAGTGTGACCCAATATATTGCATACTCTTGTGGTTCACACTTAAATGTATATGTGTAGTAGAACATTTCCTCCAAATTTAGTGGAAAGCTTTCCTCTGATAATGGAGGTTATTAGAGCAGGAAAACATTGTCTACATCTGGAATTGCATGATTATGGGTATGGTGGTCAGGTGTCCACAAATATTTGGTCATGTGTTCAATGTAGAACAGTGTAGTGCTAATTTCGTCACCTATTTTTAATTTAGTCTTAGCCTTAGTCTTGTGCCAAATGTCCTTGTTAGTTTTAGTCATATTTAATTATTATTACTGAGATTATTACTGATAAACATTTCAGTAAAAAAAAGTGTTTCACATATGTTTCACTCGAACTTGACTGCACATCACATTTTTTACTTTATTGATGCTGCTTTTAATCGTAATGCAAAGACCGGTCATCGGGACATAAGCTGTCATGTACAATAAAAGAGCCTGTGCAGCGACAGGAAATATAATTTAACACAAAAAGCCGCCTAGACAGTGGACTTGCGCTCAGCTTTCTTCACACACTAAACAGCGCGAAGCCGTGAACTCGTTCTGAATATTTAAAAAACGTAACAGCTGATGAAAAAGCAGAGACAATTGTAGACGAAAATGAAGAGAGATTTTATCTTAGTTTTTATTTTATACAAAACATTTTCGTCTCGTCTTTTTTCATCAACAATAATGCATGTTAATTTAGTCTTAGTCAGCGTTTTTGGACAGTGGTGCAGTCTTGTCATCGTCTCGTCTTAGTCTTGAAAAAAAATGCTGTTGACGAACATAATTCGTCTCGTCTCATCTGACGAAATTAACACTAGAACAGTGACAAATAACAAGTAACAAATATCATCATAAAGCATCTTGGTAAGAAATTTATAGCCTCATTGCCCTTTGGTATCAATTTTACAGATTTGCTGAGCTGCTCAAGTCAAGTCAAGACTGGCTGAAATTGTCATTTCAACCATATATAGCTGTTGCAGAACACCATGAAATGAGACAACATTTCTCCAGGATTGTGGTGCTACATAAATCAATGACAGAGCTAAGGACTTAGTAAGTAGTCCTAGATACGTAAAGTGCATCTGTGCAACCTGGTGCAAACAGTGCAGGACAAGACGAACAAGACCAGTGCAGGACAAAAGACAGTACAGACAAAAAATTACAAGACAATACAAAAAAGACAATACACAAAAGACAATAAACAGAAACTGTGCCGACCAGTGTAAATACTGTATGTTCAACAATATTGTGTGTGCAGTAATACTAGAATGAACACAGTGTCATAGCAGCAGGTCCCTGAGATAATGTAAAGTATTGTGCAAAACAGCAAACGACTGAAATGCGAGACAGTATGACGGATCTGTGAATATCTCAGGGAGCTTATAAATTGACAGTATGCTGACAACGATGCTACAATCGTTATTCCCACAATAGGTGTTTTTTTTGGTCATTTGCAGGGACCCAAAATGGACAGGTGGACACAAACCATTGCAACAAAATGTCCCCTACAAATCATGATCTTGCTAACCGTATTTTCTTGAATGTTTCACCTGTCTGTATATTATGTGTATGCAGTATACATGACTGGGTGTTTGTGTGTTCTTCTAGGCTTTGTGTTCTGCAGTCCTCCAGCCTGATGTGTTGTTGACCATGGCCTTGGTGTTTAGTGGGGCAGATGTGATGTGTCCTACTGGAGATCCTGTCTTCTCCACTCCTTACCTACTGGCTCAGAAAGGAGGCCAGAGGCTACAGATGGAGTTTCTTTACCACAACCAACTCTCAGGTGTGTGTGTTTGTGTGTTTGGAGAGCAGCTATGTTTCACTATAGTGGTCATTCTACCCCATGAGAGAAATAATCTCTTTCCGTAGAATTGTGCTCTCGGTTTAGCCATTGTGTAGCAGGGAGCCGGTGAGTGGGTTAAATTCTAGGTCATAAGTCAAAAGCCACTTTATAACACAATAGTATTATTATTATAAAAGAGTAATACATTTCACACGCAATCTTCATTTGCTTCATTTCCCTTCTAGCCACTATTTTGCAAATTTTGTCATTAGGTCAGAATATTTACATGCCATCAGAGCTTAATATATTCTTGACATTTTAAAGCCACGCAAAAGTCTAGTTTTCTTTTGTTTTTTTCAATATTCTTTCTCATCCTTTATTCAAAATGTCTAGCATGGGCACATATTAATCCTTCAATGATTTTGAATTGCTTGAGATATTCAAGCTTCAGTAATTGTTTATACTAGTGAGGGTTGCAGTGGCTCTAGAGAAACTCTGGGTGTGAGGTGCGAATACAACTGGGATGAGACAACTCCACACGCACACACTTATGGACGTACTCTTACACACTCAGATGGGGTTTCAGCATGGATGATGTATTTGTGTGTTGGGAGGAAGTACAGAACCATGTGAATATGCAAACACACACACACCACAGAGTACAAGCACAAGCTCAGGAATGTTGTGCTATGTCACTGTTTCATGCCCCTTGATGAAATGTTAATCACTTTTTTGTTTTATTTCCTGTATACTGAATAGACATGACTCAATCAAACATCAAGTCTATTCTTTATTCCTTATTCACTGTTTATTACGGTTTATTTGCTGTTAATGAAAGCACTGAGAAACAACTAATGAAGCTGCAGATAGAGGTAGCAATGCCATTTAGTAAAAAGCAAAACTATTTAAGGTATGTAGTTACATGCAGTACCTGAGGCATAGAGTAGTCTTGCTAGAAAATAACGATTAATGATCAACAGGGAAATTTTGACCCCTCACTAGGGGTCAAGGCCAAGTTTTCCCAGGAACCCTATTTGATTATTTGTTTTTTTTTTCCCGCTAACAGACGTAATTGGTTTTTGAGGTCGGTTGTTATAGTGACAGGCTTTTGTCACCGGCTGATGACGGCCTCCTGCACACGCCAACACCCACACACCCACTTTTCAACAGATCATTTCCTCTGAAAGTGCCTCTAATTTGTGTGGTGTATATATGTGTATAATGTCTGTGTAAGAGGGTGCATGTGTGTGTGTATGTGTGTGTGTGTGTGTGTGGAAATGATTAGATTGAGCTGTTCCTGTACAGCTCATTCGAGGCCTCTTCAGAAAGTGTGCCAGGTAGCCCAATTAGTCCATCCTCACAACACTCAGGCCCAAATGTTTACCAGAACACTTTCAGTATTGTGCTAACATCCTTAACAGTGAAGCAGCACTGAGGCCACACAGGAAACGCCACGGTGTCCATATGGAGCTGGAGCCTCATTAACTGCATAGTGTAGCTGTGTGTGGACCTCGCTTGAGTAACAGCCTGATATTGTCCCTGACAGGTGGGGACACAAAAACACCGATATGTACACGACTTGGGCACAGACACCTCTGTTTCGCTCCTAGTCGTTGTCAGTGCAGGCTTTGTAACGTCACATCGTACACAAACGGTTGTATCGATTTCCATAATAATCTTATTCATGAGCAGATCTGATCATTATTTAAATTCTAAATATGCATGCAGGATGCAGGGCTACTAAGACCCCTAAGTTCTACTTATCATCATTCTACCTCGTTATCTATCTAATACCCCCTGTTTTAACAAAAAGAGTGGGGCTGGTGGCTGGAGGGGAGAGATGGAAGGATGGCTGAGATACTTCAATTAAAAGGCTTTTCAATTAAAGTTATTTGAACTTGAGCCATGAAAGAGGCTGGAGGTGCTTGATAAAATCTCTCAGGTATTGCCGGCCCTCCCGAAGAAAATTGAACCTGCGCATAGCGGCTAATTGAATCTGAAACCGATAAGGGTGAACCCTGAAAAGATGTTAAAAGTGAAGGATGAAACAGGACGGAGGAGAGGAAGAGGAGAGGAGAGGAAAGAGCAGTGGGGTGAATTCCAAAGTTGTCCACAAAAAAAAAAAAGTTTTACTTCTGTCTTTCTTGAGCAACCTTGAGAGAGAAAAAGCCTTGAAAAAATATGGATATGTGAAATGTGTAAATAAAAAAAAAAAAGTTAAAAATGGCTCTGGTTATCAAGAAACGTCTGAGGTGGAAATGCTCCGTAGCACAGACTTTGTAGTTTATAGTGATTGTGCTTTAACCTGAGCCAGTAGAGAATAATGAACTGACTTAAAATTGACTCTGTGAGGATTGTATTGTGCTTTACACCACACACACACACACACACACACACACACACACACACACACACACACACAAAAAGATCTTTAAGCCTTAACACTTTATTGGATTATTCCTAATCAGTGCTCTTTTTTTTCTGCTCTCCTTTTATTTTCTCTTAGAATTTGCAAAACTGGAGATGTTGGGTGACAACAGATCTTCAGTAGACTATTCTTCTTTCATGGATGGGTTTCTTTACTGTTCGGTCAACATGCTGAAGAGCACGCTGGATAAAAAATGGCGAGAAGGTGAGTCGATAAGTCTATCTGTTTGCTACTTATTATTGAACACACACATCCCTATTGGCCACTTCCATCCATCCATCCACTCATCTCTCTCTCCCATCCCATCCAGTTTTTTCACACACATGAATTTCCATATGTATATGTCAAGGCTTTGTGTGATTTACATATGCAAGTTTTACTGGGGACATTTACATTGGCCATGGCTGTTTCATTATCCGCCAATCGTCTCTTTATATTGCTACTGTTCTGTACACACGTTTTTAAATCCTCACAAAGCGTTAACGCTGTAGTTTTTTCACATATCCTGCTCCCAGTCCATTTCTGGAAAATCTCAGGTTTGCTTTATTACACTTTAATCACTCTTATTGCCCCATAATAAACAGACTAGAGTTTAAATAAAGAATATCTTTATGGAACTTATTAACTGGTTACTCTGGGATCCTAATGGGACTGTAAACGAGTGTTTTATTAAAGGCGGATAACCCACTCCAAACCTGAATTAGACAGTAAACCTGTTAAGCCTATTCATAAAAGAGTCCTAGTATTAACTTTAGCGTCAATTAAATGTCATATGCCTCATTAGAGTGATAAAAGTTTGACTTGCATTTAGAATAGATTAAAAGTGTTCCAGTATAATTCTACCAAGTCACTAATCATCAAAATAAATCGCTTGCTTCACTTAGATCTACAGTACTCCTTGGTTAGAGTATCTAAAAATGTAGTGACTCAAACCTGTCGATGGCAGCGTATTAATATCCGATCCCACTTGACGTTTCCTGGATTTGTATTAGGTTTCATCCTGGACTATTGCCCATTCCATCTAAATCATTTCTTCCCATTATTCCTAAAGAACACACAAACACCTCATTTGACTCCTCATCTGTTTACCGCAACACCTACGTATAAGCTGATCACACATCATCTACTTTGTCTCCTCGTTTACTCCTGTAGTTAAAAAGAGCTCGTAGTAGAGCACGTCTTGCATCAGCGCTCGGTGAAGACGCTAAACACATCAGCACACATCATCATTTCCACAAAGGTGTTACTCTTTAGAGAGCTTAAAACTTTTATTCCCTCCTTATGTTCTCTTCTGTCTCACTGTAGCTGCTCGTCAACATCTGGACTGGGGCTTTGGGCCCGCTGGTAATTACAGAGAGAGGGGTAAATTTAGAGTTCTCCCCTGGGAAAGGGGTAAAGGAATGAGCCCTATATTCAGCTCATTCACACTAAGATAGCAGGAGCAGCTGGAGGCTCCTATCCTCTTGAGAGCTTTTCCCTTTTCTGGATCCCTCCTTATTGCACCCCAAGGGGAATTTGTTGTTGCTACAGCATCCTGTCTGCTTTTCCTTTCTTCAACCTGTGAGTGTGAAAGAAAGCTGTTCTTTTAGCTTGACTGTGTATTGGGAAGTGGGTGGAGTGAAGAAAACACCCTCTATACTTGGAACATGATGTAAGAACAAGTCGACCTCTCACAGCATCAACGGTAAACAAAATATATCATTAATTCTATCTAGTGTATAGTGTGTTTGTTCACTATAGAAAAGTCAAACGATTCATTGTTCTGAGAAAGTAAATGTATAGCACGTATCACCGTTACCTGGTTAGTTTGTTTCTAACAAATGAAGAACATTGAAGCATCCATGTTTTTTATTTATTTACTTTTTTCTCCCCTCTTTATACCTCGAAAGCAAGGAGTTTCACTCCTTATTAACTGATATTGCAGCCAGATCAGGTGTTTTTTTTCATGCTAAATGTTTCGGCTTCTGTCGCAGGTCCTCTGTTGTGGTTTTATCCAATCTCGTGTATATGCAAGTTATTTAGCTAAAGGCAAATCTTTGAGGAGGGGAATACTTTTCACAGACTTTCAATTTTATTTTATTTTCCTCCTCTGATCCGATTAGTGTAGTAATGTCTCCAGAAAAAAAAACAACCTATCTCTGCTCAAGAGTCTTGTCATGGGAACGTGAGGCTCTGCTGAAAAAGAAATCACGAGCATTGGAAATGTTTGTCTGATTTAAAGCCTTGAAATAATCAGTAAATTCAGCGCTAAAGCATTTAAAGGTAGTTTGAAAATTGTAGTTGAATCCCCTTGAGCTAGAAAGATAGCATTTGTGTAAATCTCAGCACAGCGCCATAATATTCCAAATGAGGCACAAACAAACAAACAAACAAACAAAAGAGCCTGAAGAGGAAATTTGTTTCTGCATGCGATGAACTGTAACTTGGCACTCCTTCTCTCAGTTTCTCTTTCTCTTATTTGTCCTCCTCTTATTCACTTTGGCCTCTTCGAGTGGCTTCGCGATGGCTCTGTAAAAGCCACGGCCAATAAACCGCTTGTTATTTCATCTATTATAAACAAGCATTCAAGAGTAGCCGTAATGGCAGCTTAAGTGTAGTGCTTCTACTGAACATTTCAAAGGCACTACTTAAACAGCGTAATTCAACTTCTTAATCCAACAAGAAGTGCTGCCTTGCATTTCCAACAGATAGGAAGCAGATTTCTTTATTTATTTATTTATTTATTTATTTTCTTTTTAAGCCTGTGCACCCAGGTTTCTTCAAAGCCTTTTTTTCACTAATGGTTTGAAGCTCTATGCATAAAACCTGTTCTTAATAATTAATAAGCAGTTCCTGAGTTTAAAGACATGTTTGGCTGCTTTTCAGAAGGCTTCCAGTTAGTTTCTTGAAGTCAATTTTATTTATTTATTTATTTATTTATTTATATACAGTACATACTCAAAACAAGTTCTTCAGTTGTTCCTATTTTCTTATTGCAGATGACTGGACTAAATTTTTTATTATTATTATTATTAGTAGTAGTAGTATCTTGGCCATCTTTGAGCCTAAGGGGCTTATTCTGTGTGTGTGTGTGTGTGTGTGTGTGTGTGTTTATACGTATGTTCTTGAACATGCACTGTTGGTTTGCACACCACCAGCATCTCAGCACACACTGTCTAAAGTGAGTGACAGGTTTGGAATTGAAACCTCTAATTTCTGTTTAGTTTGTGTTTATCTCCTGTCTCTTGCTCTAGCCCCCCCACAGCACGCACACACACCCACACACACTCTCTCTCTCTCTCTCTCTCTCCCTCTCTCTCTCACACACACACACACACTCCTCTTTCCTTTCTTTTGTTCTCTCTGCTCTGTTCTGCAATACTTCACAAGGTCAGAGTTCTAGCAGCTTTGTTCCCTGTGATTTTCTCCTGTCCTCCTCTCATCTAATCAAACCCCCCTCTCTCTTTACTTACACATGGATTCTTTCAGGTTCATCAGTGTGCCTGATGTCTCTGAGCTCACTCAAGTGGAGCTGACTGTTAATGTTCACAAGGATGTACATAAACTGCTGGGCTGTTTTATTAGTTTGTTTTACATTGCTTTTGAATTATATTACCCATGAAATTGTGTGCGCACGAGAGTGTGTGTGTGTGTGCGCACGAGAGTGAGTGTGTGTGTGTGTGCGCACGAGAGTGAGTGTGTGTGTGTGTGTGCGCACGAGAGTGAGTGTGTGTGTGTGTGTGTGTGCGCACGAGAGTGTGTGTGTGCGCACGAGAGTGTGTGTGTGCGCACGAGTGTGTGTGTGCGCACGAGAGTGAGTGTGTGTGTGCGCACGAGAGTGAGTGTGTGTGTGCGCACGAGAGTGAGTGTGTGTGTGCGCACGAGAGTGAGTGTGTGTGTGCGCACGAGAGTGAGTGTGTGTGTGCGCACGAGAGTGAGTGTGTGTGTGCGCACGAGAGTGAGTGTGTGTGTGCGCACGAGAGTGAGTGTGTGTGTGCGCACGAGAGTGAGTGTGTGTGTGCGCACGAGAGTGAGTGTGTGTGTGCGCACGAGAGTGTGTGTGTGCGCACGAGAGTGTGTGTGTGCGCACGAGTGTGTGTGTGTGTGTGCGCACGAGAGTGAGTGTGTGTGTGTGTGCACGAGAGTGTGTGTGTGTGCGCACGAGAGTGAGTGTGTGTGTGTGTGTGCGCGAGAGTGAGTGTGTGTGTGCGCGCGCGAGAGTGTGTGTGTGTGTGAGCGCGCGAGAGTATGTGTGTGTGCGCACGAGAGTGAGTGTGTGTGTGTGCGCGCGAGAGTGAGTGTGTGTGTGCGCGCGAGAGTGAGTGTGTGTGTGTGCGCGCGAGAGTGAGTGTGTGTGTGAGCGCGCGAGAGTGAGTGTGTGTGTGCGCGCGAGAGTGAGTGTGTGTGTGTGTGCGCGCGAGAGTGAGTGTGTGTGTGTGTGCGCGCGAGAGTGAGTGTGTGTGTGTGTGCGCGCGAGAGTGAGTGTGTGTGTGTGTGCGCGCGAGAGTGTGTGTGTGTGTGTGCGCGCGAGAGTGAGTGTGTGTGTGTGCGCGCGAGAGTGAGTGTGTGTGTGTGTGCGCGCGAGAGTGAGTGTGTGTGTGTGTGCGCGCGAGAGTGAGTGTGTGTGTGTGTGCGCACGAGAGTGAGTGTGTGTGTGTGTGCGCACGAGAGTGAGTGTGTGTGTGTGTGCGCACGAGAGTGAGTGTGTGTGTGTGTGCGCGCGAGAGTGAGTGTGTGTGTGTGTGCGCGCGAGAGTGAGTGTGTGTGTGTGTGCGCGCGAGAGTGAGTGTGTGTGTGTGTGCGCGCGAGAGTGAGTGTGTGTGTGTGTGTGCGCGCGAGAGTGAGTGTGTGTGTGTGTGTGCGCGCGAGAGTGAGTGTGTGTGTGTGTGTGCGCGCGAGAGTGAGTGTGTGTGTGTGTGTGCGCGCGAGAGTGAGTGTGTGTGTGTGTGCGCACGAGAGTGAGTGTGTGTGTGTGTGCGCACGAGAGTGAGTGTGTGTGTGTGCGCACGAGAGTGTGTGTGTGCGCACGAGTGTGTGTGTGCGCACGAGAGTGAGTGTGTGTGTGTGTGCGCACGAGAGTGAGTGTGTGTGTGTGCGCACGAGAGTGAGTGTGTGTGTGTGTGCGCACGAGAGTGTGTGTGTGTGTGTGTGTGCGCACGAGAGTGAGTGTGTGTGTGTGTGCGCACGAGAGTGTGTGTGTGTGTGTGTGTGCGTGTGCGCACGAGTGTGTGTGTGTGTGTGTGCGCACGAGTGTGTGTGTGTGTGTGTGTGCGCGCGAGAGTGAGTGTGTGTGTGTGTGCGCGCGAGAGTGAGTGTGTGTGTGCGCGCGAGAGTGAGTGTGTGTGTGCGCGCGAGAGTGAGTGTGTGTGTGTGCGCGCGAGAGTGAGAGTGTGTGTGCGCGCGCGAGAGTGAGTGTGTGTGCGCGTGAGAGTGAGTGTGTGTGTGTGTGTGCGCGCGAGAGTGAGTGTGTGTGCGCGCGAGAGTGAGTGTGTGTGTGTGTGTGTGCGTGCGAGAGTGAGTGTGTGTGTGTGCGTGCGAGAGTGAGTGTGTGAGTGTGTGTGTGTGTGCGCGCGAGAGTGAGTGTGTGTGTGTGTGTGCGTGAGAGTGAGTGTGTGTGTGCGCGCGAGAGTGAGTGTGTGTGCGAGAGTGAGTGTGTGTGTGTGCGCGCGAGAGTGAGTGTGTGTGTATGTGTGCGTGCGCGAGAGTGAGTGTGTGTGTATGTGTGTGCGCGCGAGAGTGAGTGTGTGTGTGTGTGCGCGCGAGAGTGAGTGTGTGTGTGTGTGTGCGCGAGAGTGAGTGTGTGTGTGTGTGCGCGAGAGTGAGTGTGTGTGTGTGCGCGCGAGAGTGAGTGTGTGTGTGTGCGTGCGAGAGTGAGTGTGTGTGTGTGCGCTCGAGAGTGAGTGTGTGTGTGTGTGTGTGTGCGCATGAGAGTGAGTGTGTGTGTGTGTGCGCATGAGAGTGAGTGTGTGTGTGTGTGCGAGAGTGAGTGTGTGTGTGTGAGCGCGCGAGAGTGAGTGTGTGTGTGTGAGCGCGCGAGAGTGAGTGTGTGTGTGTGTGCGCGAGAGTGAGTGTGTGTGCGCGCGAGAGTGAGTGTGTGTGTGTGCGTGCGAGAGTGAGTGTGTGTGTGTGCGCACGAGAGTGAGTGTGTGTGTGTGTGCGCACGAGAGTGAGTGTGTGTGTGTGTGCGCGCGAGAGTGAGTGTGTGTGTGTGTGTGCGTGCGAGAGTGAGTGTGTGTGTGCGCGCGAGAGTGTGTGTGTGTGTGTGCGCGCGAGAGTGAGTGTGTGTGTGTGTGTGTGTGTGCGAGAGTGAGTGTGTGTGTGTGCGCGCGTGAGTGAGTGTGTGTGTGCGCGCACGAGAGTGAGTGTGTGTGTGTGTGTGCGCGCGAGAGTGAGTGTGTGTGAGTGTGTGTGTGCGCGCGAGAGTGAGTGTGTGTGAGTGTGTGTGTGCGCGCGAGAGTGAGTGTGTGTGTGCGCGCGAGAGTGAGTGTGTGTGTGTGTGTGTGCGCGCGAGAGTGAGTGAGTGTGTGTGTGCGCGAGAGTGAGTGTGTGTGCGCGCGAGAGTGAGTGTGTGTGTGTGCGTGCGAGAGTGAGTGTGTGTGTGTGCGCACGAGAGTGAGTGTGTGTGTGTGTGCGCACGAGAGTGAGTGTGTGTGTGTGTGTGAGAGAGAGTGAGTGTGTGTGTGCGCGCGAGAGTGAGTGTGTGTGTGCGCGCGCGAGAGTGAGTGTGTGTGTGTGTGCACGCGAGAGTGAGTGTGTGTGTGTGTGTGTGTGTGCGCGAGAGTGAGTGAGTGAGTGTGTGTGCGCACGAGAGTGAGTGTGTGTGTGTGTGCGAGAGTGAGTGTGTGTGTGCGCGCGAGAGTGAGTGTGTGTGTGTGTGTGCGAGAGTGAGTGAGTGTGTGTGTGCGCGCGAGAGTGAGTGTGTGTGTGCGCGCGAGAGTGAGTGTGTGTGTGTAGTCTGTTATTACTGTTTGGAAATTACACAAAAAAAAATACAGATGAATTTATTTTATTTTATTCAGTTGTTTTCTCCCAAACCTTCTGTTGGTTGCTGCTAATACTTTTGTATCAAGGGCACTAGTTGTTATTGCCTTGGCCCTCTACTGTATCTGTTTATTGATTATTTAATGGACTTAGTCTCTGCGTGTGCTTTTTTTTTTAAACCCAAAAAGCCTGTAAAGTGCTATTCCAGTGCTCTATTTTGGATGAAGTGAATGCAGCCACATCTGCCCTCTTATAAATCATGCAGCATTTTTCCGATGTGCACATATGTAGGTGCAGGGATCACACACACACACACACACACGCACGCAAACATGCACACGTCAAAAATAACATAAAAGCCACGGATGTTCTCATTGACTTGACTCTGTGAGTGTGTTGTGCTTTTAAGCAGAGGCATTTCCTGAATGAACCCCTTTTGATACATGCAATGCTCTATGTGATGGAACCTTCAGCAATGAAAGCCTCTGCAAGTCTCTGTTCTGTATAAATATTAGATTAGGTGTATTTTAAGCACAAATTGAGCATGCAAGTGTGTTCAGGGTCTTACTTGCATGTTTTTATATTTATTGTAGTATGTACTCTGTTAGAGTTAACTTTGTCCTGAAAAAAACAAACAAAAAAAACAAACAAAATACAGCTTTGAAATGTTGCCATGGTAGCTGATACTCAGGATGTCAGAAAACATGAAAATAATGTAAATGCACTTGTGTTTTCAAGGGATTTGTGTTGCTTTTGTGTAAATGTTATTCTTTCACTGACAGAATTGATGTGGTTTAGTCATAAATATGTTGAATATTTTTTTTTTATATCACACCGAAGGTGGAGTGTGATCTAATGTCTTGTTTATCTTGATTAACAAAAAGTTTTCACGTGCGAGAAAAAAACAACAAGAAAACCCTGTGATTGTAACAGGGGGTGTAAATATATCCAATAGATATTAAAAGTAAAGTTATCCCATCCATATCCCTGTATATAGTTTTGTGGTGAAACATTATCCCCTGGACCATGTGGATCTGTTCCTTCTGCTGGATATTGTTTATCTGTAAGAGTTAACGAACAGTTATTAAGTTAACAGCCAGGAGAAGGGAAAAGGACATTTAATCAAGCATCACTTTTCAACTGCAATTAAATGTTCCTAAAGTTCGTGGCAGTGCACATGTTTGTGTTTAACTGATGTAATACTGGGGAAATAATGGCAACAAGAAAATGCATAGCAAAAGCATTCCTGAACGTTGACTTTAATATTTCAACCTGTCAGCTGACTGAGGCAGCATGTGATCTAGCATCGGTTAATAAGATATTCAAAAATTCACAAATTTATCTCAGTAGTGTTGGATTCCTGCTTCCATGCTGTGTGCATGAAGTTTGCATGTTTTCCCTGTGCTTCAGGGATTTCTTCCAGGTCCTCTGGTTTCCTACTCTAGTCTAAAGACATGTGGTGTTTGCAGATTGGCATCTTTAACTTCTCCATAGTGTATGAATGGGTGTGTGTGATCATACACTCCGTTCGGCTGGCACCCTGTCCAGTGTGTTCCCTGTCTTGTGGCCCGAGTCCCTGTGGGTAGGCTTACAGGTTCCATGTTGACCCTGTGTAGCAGTACAGAAGATGGATGGGTGGATGGATGGAAATAAAGAAAGTATATAGAAAGTATTGAAGGAGCAGTTGATGCATGTGCTATGTTACTTCCAGGGTAAAATAGGCTTAATTTTCAATACTTCACTATACTATGTGTGTTTGTATAAGTTGAAAGCTGTTTAAGGAGTTAAAACCACTGCAAACCCATACCACCAAACGTCCAAACTAAGGGTAGTGCACTCGACATCGTTAAAATTCGCACAGCTAGTGTAAAAAGTACATGTGTACGAAAGATGAGAAAAGTACATCCGCTGCTTCTGCCTACTCCTGACACACTTCTACTCCTGTGGTTCTTCTTGCCCTCTGGAGAGCTGCCTGTTTCATCCTGATGCTCTACTTCTGCACGGAACTTCTGTACTTTCTGCTGCTGTGGATGCTCCCACATGTATAGCCTAAAGATTGCACTTCCCAAAACAGTTTATACACAGGTCTCTCCCCTGCTTCAGTGGATGATCTCACCCGGATTCTGTGGGTCTATACCAAATAACTGTGTAAAATCTACTGATGCTTATGCTCAACACCCATCAAACACCTTAATACTGTTTGACTTTATAGAATATATATTAATGCTATTATTCCCTATGCCTTTGTTATTATGGTTCTAAAACTCTATCCATCCAGCCAGCCATCCATCAATGTTGTTTAAAGGGCTAAACACTGAATTAAAATCTACATGTGAGCTGCAGTCTTAGCTTTTACTAGTCTGATAGTAGTGGCCCTAAGGACTATATTCCAGATTGGCAGAAGAAACATCTAGGACAAAAGTTCTTGATATATGGGCAAGAGACCCTGTCCCATAAAAGACACAACAGCATGCTCACTGTTGTCCTGTTGTACGATATAGCCATTAGAGAGGTTTTCTCTCTTCAGATGTATAGGTGATGCTGCCTTGTGGTTATGGAACTGGTTTCTAGGCCTATGATGAGGAACTGTGATTTACAGTGAAATGGGATTGGCTCCTCATAGTCAGCAGTTCACAATTTTTAAAGTTTCTTTAGCTGTCCTCTAGCTCCATTACCACTATTGTTGCTGATGAAGCCCACCTCTATTTTATTATTTACAGACCTGCATTTTGAGCTGTGCTTTGCAGTATGTTGACCAGAGTGGGTTAATGGAGACAAAGTCTCAGAAAATATGTCCACTTGCAAGTTTGTGTTTGTGGAGCTTTTTATTCAGTTCAGCAGAATGGATGGGGTACTGGGGAAGTTGAGCAGAGCATTATGCAAATAAGTATATCTGCATTGAGGGGATGTGGTAGACTAGTGACTGAGGTGTCGGAATATCGACTGGAAGGTTGCGAGCTCAAATACCAGGTCCACCAAACTGCCACCTATGGGCCCCTGAGCAAGGCATTTAACCCTCAATTGCTCAGTAATAAAAAATGAGGTCTGCCAAAAAAATCTGCCAAATGCCATAAATGTATATTAAGCATTATACTGTGAAGCTTTTTATCATCATTGCATTAGTAATAACTAATTATTATTCACTTTATCCTGGTTATGGCTATGGTTGATCAACAGCTGGTTGAGGAGGACTTGCTACTTACAGCCTGGTGGACAGCCAACATTTATCATGATTAATTATACAACAGTTAGTTCTGTTCCACTGGTTTGATCGAGAGGTGTTTATTGGTCAAGATTGCTTATATTTACTGTAACTGTATCACTAAGCTCATCCGTTTTCGCCTTGTAAAAATTCTTCTTCCTGGTTTGAAACTGTTACAACAGTAGAGATAACGACATCCTCAGCATACATGGTAAATATAGTTGACTTTTCAGGGATGTAAAATTTGACTTCAAATATTAAAGTGTGACAGATGGAGATGAAAACGAAGATGGGATGCCAGGTTTAACAAAAACATTTATAGCCTATAGAGTGTAGTTTATAAAATAAGCAGAAATTTGACCATATTGTATCCAAAATGGCACTTGATATCAAAAATGATAGAAATATGTTTGTATTAAAGCAATATCACACTCTCAGTTGTGCCGTTTCACTGAACGTTGGCATGACTGTGATTATCTACAGCACTCTGTACAGGAATTTAGTTGATGTAGATGATCCGCATAAACGGATTAAAACTAATATGTAATTGGTGATATGGTGAAGTTTTCTGTAAAGAGACATTTATATAACATTTTTAGAAGAAGTCCCCAGTGGCAGTGCTTTGTAACTCTAAGCAGTAGGGTTACAAGTTTATAGCAGTTTGTTTACTTGCCCGAAGACATTATGGTTTTATTTTGTCTCCACAGCCTACATAACCAAATCCATGGATACGGCCACCAGCGTTTATCGGCAAGAGACTGCCATGTGCAGTCACAGAGCTCTCGTGTTCGATAGGATGTGATTTGCTAGAATTGACTTGAAATAGCACTGAACCTGAGAATTGATGCCAGTAGAGCAAGATCAAACTACTCTACACTCTTATCAAACTGTCAGTCACACCCTGATAACCTTCTGATTACCCAGCATGCTTCTCCCTCTCTGATCCTCTCTCACTTCAGTGTGTAGGAACTACCAAGGACTAGAAGTAAGCAGTAAAGGTGATAACTCTTGTGTTATCATGCAGTTCAGGATTTAAATTTTTTAGTTTTGACTGGTACTTTCACTGGTAAGGAAAGAAAGGAGGGGAAACAAACAAAACAAAAGGTGTGATACAGAGCTGGAATCTACCACATTGCAGGAAACCTAAAGACCAGAGTGGATTGACATGTGGAACATGGCAGGTCATTGTTTAGCTTCTCTACTTAACCTTAATTATCACTGGATATGCCCCAAAATGTCACCCTGTAAATTATGTCAATAATTTAAGTGAACGCACAGATGAGAGACTGGAAACGGGGCAAGAGATATTAGGTCCGAAAGAGGAGAGTTTTCACAGACTTATAGATTTTTATTTTTATTTATTTATTTTTTTAACAGTTTATGGTCTGATGCTGAACTGACAATGTTGCGTGTTTAAAATAGATGACAATGAAAACGTGACGTCTCATCTGTTAGTCCGTGGGGCGAATCAAAAGCACTACAAAACCATCCCTTCAGTTGTTTTCTTTATAATCAATAAGCCAATCATTAGTGGTTACACATACAATGTTGTCGCTATTCAGCTCTGTTAGGAACGTCACACTTCAGTAGTACAACCGAAAATAAAGTGACCTCCTGTCTTTGGACAGTGCTTCATCATTGTCAGTGGCCTGTTGCATCCTCCACATTATAATTCTGCAATCTGATCCAGCCTTTGTTTTGAATCAGTCTCGGTGCCATTTCGAGTGGGAGATATGCTTACGGATACTGATTATGTGCTGATGAAATAAATACCACACACACTGCAAACCGAAACCCTGCGATTCAGCAGGACAGCCGCACGAAATGACTGTTGATAGGAAATACCATCTGTCCCTTCTATGGCATATCCCAACGTGTGCAAACGAGAGCGTATCTATTTCCGTTGCTTGAAAGAGTGTTGATGTGTCTGTTTGTGTTCCTGTTTTGGTGACAGGTATGCCACTTTCCAAATGTCATCACTTGGAATCTTTTTCTTTTGTCACGTTCATTCTCTGCACCTGTTAATTTGTGGCACCACAGAGCTGCTGATGAATGCGTTTGTTCTTCTGCTTCAGGAAACCTGGTAAATATCACTTGTTGTGCCAGTCACTGTTGTGTCCTTCCTTCCTTTTTCGCTCATTCAGTTTCACACACACGCACACACACACCCACACACACACCTTTCTCAGTCTTTCGATCATTCATTCGTCTCTTGTCCTGTCTTTCAGCCTATTAATAAATAATTTTTTCCTGGTTGTATGTAAGGATGTACTAATGTCTTTGATACGACTAGGTGGGACGTGTCTCCGCGTCCTGACAGCAACAGGAGACGCGACAATGATAGCTATGCCCATTCATTTAACATTTGCATTCCGTTTATGATAAGCTCATAAAACTTTGGGTGTAAAAATGCTTCCCAGTGCACCTTTAGTAAGACAGTCAGCACCTGGTTTATTAAACCATCATTCTCTCTGTGTCATTAAGCTTTATTCAGGAGTGGATCATCAGCATATTGCTAAGAAATGAACATGCATGTCTGATGACAGCAGAGGTCTGTTTGATGTAGAACAGAAATTAACAGATGGCAGTGGGAGTTTGTGTGTGACTTTGAAATTTAAAATTGAGTAGCTGTGGTGAACTTGCAGTGATGGTAATACACACATGTGGTGCGTGGTTCTTAAAATGCTGAAATCGCTGCAGCTTTTTATAGGAAGGAAGTGATTTTTTTCCCCCTCCTTTTCTATATTATATGCTTTAGTGATAGAGGAATTAGAGCAATAGCATAAGAACAACCGAACAACCTGGAGCTTTTTGGTTCCCTAAACAAGCTTTCAGTTCATGGTTCTTTTTATAAAAAAAAAAAAAAAAAAAAAAAAGGACCAAGTGTCCATTAAAACAAAATTAATTATTGATTTTAGACCTTTTTGTACACGTCCTTTAAGCTGAGTGCATGCTACACAACTTTTAAAAAGTCTCAGAAATGATGATGCTTTTACAATACTTAAGTCATTTATTTGTTGGGTGTACCGGTGCACAAACAATTTTACGAGGATGACATGCGCACACTACACAATCTTTCTCCTGGAGAGATTTCTGCTGAAGCATGACCAATCCCCAAATCCTGCTTTCTCAAGAAAATAAACACCTGCACTGTTTATCATGCTTTTTTGTGACTGTCAGTATTTTGTATGGAAACAAAAAAAAAAAAAAAAAGAAACGAGAGAACATTTTGGTCGCGGAGCCATGGGCAGAAAGAATGGTCTGTACTGCAAAGAGAACTAGAGTTGTAGCTTTTTTTTTCTTTCACTTTTGGATTAAGAAAATCTTGTTACTGAACTGATCACACTACATGAGTGTTTTCTGCTGAACTGGGGAAGGGCAGCCGCCTAGCACCAAAGCCAGACCAGAAAATGGGGATAAAATTATTATTAAGACCAATATGACTGTGTGTGTTTTAATGAACAAAAGAGAAATCAAATCAATATTTGGTGTGACCACCCTTTGCCTTTAAAACAGCAGCAATTCTTCTAGGTACACTTGCACACAGTTTTTGAAGGAACTCGGCTGGTAGGTTGTTCCAAACATCTTGGAGAACTAACCACAGATCTTCTGTGGATGTTGGCTTTGTCACATCCTTCTGTCTCTTCATGTAATCCCAGACACACTGGATGGTGTTGAGTTCAGGGCTCTGAATCATCACTTCATGCTGATTTGAAGGCAAAAGGTAGTGACACCAAATACTGATTTGATTTAGATTTTTCTTTTGTTTGCTCACTTTGCATTTTGTAAACTGACAGAAATAAACACTCATTATTTATATTTCTGAAAGCATTCTTTGTTTACAGCATTTTTTCACACCTGCCTAAAACTTTTGCATATATATATATATATATATATATATATATATATATATATATATATATATATATATATATATATATATATATATATATTTATATATATATATATATATATATATATATATATATATATATATTTATATATATATATATAAAATATATATATTTATATATATATATATATATATATATATATATATAATTTGTATATATTCAGATTTTTTTTAGATATTCTCATTTGAACATAATAAACTCATGACCCAACGAGTAGTAGCATTTTGTCTAATTTAATATTTTCCATTGCTCTACAGTCGCAGCTCATTAGCTGAAAACATGGTTTGTTGGTGTATTTTTGCATACACTTGTATTCCATTTTTCAAACATTGCTTTGTTGGAAAAACATCATTGGAGTTTATTTATTGGTATTGTGATGTTATGTACTGTAACTCAAATGATGCTGGCTGTTGTGTAAATCTGACAAGCACTTTAGAACACACTCAAACACACTTCTCTGGGGTTTTTTAGGGGTTAGGAATGTTATGTAACTCGAACAATATTAGGTATTGTATAAATCAGAAAAGCACTTCAGCACACTGGCACACTGACTTCCTGTTTCAAAAGGAAACGCATCAACATGTGGAATTACAGCTCTCATGCAAGGGATTTAACCAAATAACCAGATTAACTCCAAATTTCATAATGGATCACTAGTTCTATCGGTGGTACTACAATAACGTATGCATTAGTATTTTATGATCTAATGTCACCAGTGTAGCAAAGAAAAGAAATACATAATGCACGGCGTAAAAACAGATCAGTGTATCGGACAGATTCTGATGCCTTTAGCACTTCATGTCACAGTAGATTGCACCAGTGACACTCCTACATCTCAGGATAAAAACTGTAGGGTGCGTGGGGTCACGTGTGTGACTTGTTATACGAACACGATGGAACACTGGGGCACTTTGACTGACCGGCGAAATCTCCAGACCTCGCTTCCATAGAAAAAGTGTGGGATTGTTTGGAACAGCAGGCGGAAATCTGAAATAGCCACAAGCAAGAACCTAGAGTTCAATTGAACAACCAGACAGTGGAAGAGTGGGCTGGGATTGACAGGAAGCCCTTCAGTGCTTATTCGGTGCTGTTATTAGGGCGAGAGGAGGAGTAAGCAGGTAAAGGAAACAATGGCTACCAATATTGTGCTAAGAGAGAAGAAGAAGTGAATTTGCATGGTATGTTCTGCCTGTACTACACAAGACCCATAAACATCCTGTTCTTTTATTTATTTATTTTTAAGGTCATACAGTAGGTTTAAAAACCTCTTTATTAGTTTTATCATTATGAACTGTTTAGTCTCTCACAAAGATTACAAAAACTTAGTCATTACAGTCCATCACAAGTGTGTACTGGTCGGTGTCGCACCGTCCCTTGGCAATTTTTGTACTGTAACGATTGCACACATGCACTGATGGAGGTGTGTGTCATGTACTTTCATCTGTGTTGTCTATTGTAGTTCTGTGTGTTGTTTTTTTCCTTGACCTGAGATGGTGTGTTGATGTCGCAGACATGGTTCAACGCTGGTGCACGCTAGAAGGCGGCTACCTGAGTTACTACGACGGTGAAAAGAGCGCCACACCGATCGGACGAGTGGACATGAGTGAGATGGTGAGCCTGGCCATCAACAGCACGGAGACCATGACAGGAGCAGGGTATGATCATCCGCATCTCTGGACTTCTTCATCTTCCTTTGCCTTCCTTTTCTACCCCCTTCCTCTTCCTCTCCTCTTCCTCATCTTCACAAACTCTTCATCTTTGTGTTTCACTGAATCAGTTTTTAGTGTTTAGAGACACTAATATGTGGGTTGAAAAATCACTAACACCCACATAGACACAAGCTTTATAGTAGAAATATAGTAAAATCATGGTGCACGGATGGTGCACAGGACAAGACTGAGACTTTTGGCCTTCTAAAACTGGAAAAAAACAGCAGACAAACTGACATTAATAGCCAGGTACTTTCCTCTCCATGTGGATGGATGGGTGACTGTTCATGGGTGTGAGTATGGGTTGTAACTTACTTTTCCCCTCAGGGCGGTGTTCACCTTCGAGATCTACCTGGAGTCTGAGAAAATGCTCTTGTTTGGCACACAGACATCAGACACGCAAAAAGCCTGGGTCCATGCCATCACCAAGGTCACCTCTCCCCTCTTTCTCTCTCTCACACACATCTATACACTGTATGTATGTATCTTACTAAACCTGTAATGACCTTCAAAATGATTAAAGCTGTCCCTACACCTATATGTAATACAAAGAGTTGCAGGCTGCAAATTTGTCATGGTTTTGACACAATTCTAGTGTTAGACTAACCATTTGCTAAAAAAATGCATTCCATTGAACCGTCAGAGGTGATGACTAAATCCTAACCCACTGTTCTCTTTAATTCCATTGCAGCATCCGTTAAAGCTGAACTGTGTCTTTTCTGTCATCAGTGTAGATTTGTTGCTACAGCATGCAAAAACGATCAAGTTGGGTTGAAACTGAGGAAAAAAAAAGGGTTAAATTAGTGGTAAATTGCATTTAGTCAACATGTTTCATGTCTCTTCATGGCTTAAAAATAATATTTCAGAGCGATCCAGTCATCATCCAGTCATCACCATTTCTGGCATTTGATTTAAAAAAAAAAACAGATTTGCTTTCCTTTGAGTCAGGACAAAGCAGCAGCTGACATTCTATAATAATCTCTATGTATGTACATGGAAGAGAAAGGTGTTATTCTTCATTTTGTGACTGATGTAGAGAAGTGTCGTGGCTTCAGCTGTTAAAAGTTCGTCTATTTCCTCCCACTCAAACCGAAACTTCCTAAAGTAATGGAACTCATGGGTTAACTAGAGTTTCTCTCTGCTGGAAAATATCTGCCATGCAATTTATGTCCTCTTCACTGTGTCTGGCTGTGTAATGAACTTCAGAGCAGTTATTTTATCTGTCCATCATATTCTGTCAGAAGGATGGTTATTACTTGGTATCTTTTGCTCTCTCCCCATCTCTCTCTCTCTCTCTCTCTCTCTCTCTCTCTCTCTCTCTCTCTGACTGTCTGTCTCCAGTGTTTGGACCCTGAGAGAGCAGACTCTTTGCTGAAGAAGGACTATGATCTGATTGGTCGTTTGTACTATAAAGAAGGTCATGACCTTTATCATTGGAGAAAAGGCTGGTTCTTGTTAGTCGGCTCCGAACTGTTCCTTCATCCCGAAGACGAGCACATAAATGAGATGGTTCTACAGCTCAAACGCCTGCAGGAACTTAGTAAGAACACACAAGAACAGCGATTGTTTCATTAGGGACACCTACCACCGGTTTATTCATCCAGTTTTGTGGCAGTGCATAAAATCAGGCAGATGCAGGTCAAGAACTTGTTGACATTAAAATTCAGAATTGGAAATCTCAGTGACTAATATTTTAACACACAGCACACGGCAGAGGATTTGAGCTAGCGATGGTAAATCAAATAACTGCTCTTTACAGCCGAAAGCATCTCCAAATGCCCAACAGTAGAAGACTACACGGGGTTCAACTCCTGCAAAAAATAAAGTTGGAGAGCCATTTATGTAGCATTAGACTCCTGTCCTATGTACATAGTTTACTAATCATGTTGCCAGGAGTCAAATTTTCCAATCCTTTCACTGATGCTATACATTTAGGATGTGTCCAAATATTGCTTCCTCATTGGCATTCCTTCTGCAAACCACTACTACTCTGTTCCCACATCCGTTTTGGCCAGTCATGCTTCACGCTGCCATTTTTAACAGGTTTTTAACTTGATACATGCTTGGCAGCTGAAGACAAGATTTACAACATTGTTAATCAATTATGTTACAACTGCGTGAAGCGTAATTGAAGGTGATACACAAACAAACCCTGTCCATCAAAAGTTTTAAAACATTGATACATTAGCGTAGCATTTTCCTTGCTGGTTTGCAATATTGAAGACAATCCATTTTTTTTGTTTTGTTTTCCTTCTCAGAATCTTCATTAATGCCTTCATTTAGTTAGGTGGGGTTTTTTTAGGCATGACTCATTGCTCTGCAGGACTTAAAGGTTTGTCGAGTTGGTTGGACCTCACATGTGGACCCCTTCTGTTTTTTTTTTGTTTTTTTTAAGGTTAAGACATCTGAGAAAGAGTGGACTATTGAAAGGCCGATTATGTATGTTGTAGAGTATATATTTATGTAATCCATTTAAAGCATAGCCATGTATCTGATATATAAAACCCTTGTACCTGTGGTAGGATCATAAGGATGCTACATCGGTTATATCACCTCGGAAATGGAGTGTTATCAAATAATACACGCACGTCAGTTTGGGCTCTGATCTTTGTGGGGCTGGAACAGGGACCCTGGAGGGCCGAAGCTCTGTGACACAGGATTAGAGCACAGACATAGCAAAGCTTTGTGGCTGACCTGAGCTTTCTGTGCCCCTGGAACTCTCTTTTTAAAAACCAGACTGGTTTGCTTTGGCATTGACATTGATATGTGGGAAGAAAGCAGCTCATGTAAGCAGTAAAAAGGCCTTGTTCATTTAGTTAATCTGTACTCCATTGTACACTGAAGTGATATAAGTGTTGGGCAGAGACTTGTATCACTTCCAGTTATGGAGTTCTGTGGATGGAGGCATTCCAAATTCAATCTAGAGAGTAACATTAAGCATTAGTGTGAGTTGTCTTTTTCACTCAGTTGCTGTTTTGCACACCACATTTCAATACATCATCTAACTGCTGCTATTACATAAGTGTACATAGGTTTACAAAATGCCTCTTTGTTAGAATCCTCTTTTTTTGCACAATGTACTGTATAATATACTGGTAGGTTCTATTTTGTGTATTTGATTTGTACTGTTTTGGTCCTGGAGAAACGTTGCCTCATTTCACTATGCACTGTGTTAGCTACAGTATATATGTTTGAAATGACAATTAAAGCTTCTTGACTCTCTTCTAAATCAAGAAAAATATCAGTAGCAGAACCATGTTGGAAATTTGTCAGGGTATGTTTATTTAACTGTTTACTCCTGGCTTATCTTGTTAAACAGGGTTAAACAGAATTACAACCTGATGAATAAACTGGGATTTAACTGTTAAATGAATATGGCCCATATTTCTCTTTCAGGATGCAGTACTCAGGTGGGTTGTTGGAGGTTCGGCGTTTTTTTTTTTTTTTTTTTTTCTTCCCTTCTTCCAGAAACCAAAAGCTGATTTGAAACTAAAGGACAGAAGGATCCTGGGGCTAGACTTGTGAGTCAGTGGAACTCTCTTTGTATGTGAACTGCTGGAACAGTCGTCCTTAGAACAGCATAAAAGTAACGCTCATGGGGAACCGAATCCAACTGGCTGAGACCGAGGAAGCAAAGGTGCTGTGTCTGAAAATGAGCCGGGTGACCCACTGGCAGTCGTGCAGCATCCTGGGCTTTGTGCGGCACACAGAATTACTTTGTTTGTATCCTGACTAAAGAATCCCTCCCAAAAAAAAACTGACAATATCTACCACTTGACCCTCGGTTCTGTCCTTGAGAATGCAGTTATTGTTCTTATCTCCAACTGTGTCTAAAGTGCATTGAATAAAATTGGACAAAAAAAAAAAAAATCACCTAATCATTTATAGTTAGGAAATTCAGCACTAAGGATCATTCTTAATAATATGATTCTGCATTGATTTCTGTTGACAAACTACAGAAAACAATAAAGATTCCTCTACTTCTAATATTAATTAATGCACAATGGACATATTTCTGCATGAGCGAATTTTACCTCCGGCATAATTCACTGTAAAGGTTCAAGGAAGTAGGGCAGCATGGAGAGATTGTTATTTTTAATTAATTATGGTCTGCGTTTTTGTCATTTTCAGTTAACTGTACTTAATCAGGTTTATGTGTTAAGCATTTTTTAAAACATACCTTCAACTAAAGCTGTAAACAAAACAAAATCATCTGCTCCTGAAAGATGGCCAGTTAATTAATGCACCTTGTTTTTGCCTCTCACAAGATCCTATGTTTCTGTTTCATTTCTTTCAAAGCTGTATTATTAAAACCAGGGGAATAAGCATAGAATATTCCCCCTTCTTCTTTTTCTCCATATAAAGGATTCTTGTTTTAGATCCATAAATCTAGTAGAGCCAATATATTTAGTGGTTGTAGCATGCTGTATTTCGTGGCTTTGTCTTGCGGTGGAGGATAGGAGGAGAGAGAGAGTGTGGACTCGGAAAGAAAGCAGTGATATTTAGAAGCAGAAGAAGCCAGAGATGAAGAGATTTAAACTGTCATGAGGTGTGCACTCAGGTGTTGAAGGGGGTTGTTTAGTAAATAGGCCAGGGCATTGCGGGGTGTTTGTATGCGTTTGATGAGAATGGTCAGACAGCGTTAGACAGCATCCTCTTGCACATGCTGGGAGAAATAATGACCAGCGACACCAAGCTTTCTGCCCCACTTGTTTCAAACACGAGTTTCACTCTCGGCCAAATGCAAAACACTAACAATATGCACCACGTCTCCCAAAGAATTTCAACTTTTACCTAAAGTATTGGCTTTTTTTTGTGGGTACTTTAATTCCCTTGTTTTATATTTACCCCCTCACTTGTTGTTGTGCTTATAGCTGTCTCTACACATTCAGAAGGAGATGAGAGGATTCAGGTTCTGTTCATGGTTGAAAGTGGCAGGTAATCACTTTTTTATTGCTGAAATGCTATTGCTCTTGTATTTCTTTAGTTTATAATGAGAACTAACTGGGGTTGTGTATACATGTTGCAGGACAATCTACATACATGGCTTCAATAAACAGGACTTCACTCTGTGGCACTCGGCCATCCAGTTAGCTGCTGGTAGAGACGGCACAGCACTAAGCAATCAACAATTGACCAAAAATGATGTTCCTATAATCATCGACAGCTGTATTTCCTTCGTCACTCAATACGGTAATCAATATTTTATGTCTGAGTGTATTTTTATATATTTTTCCTTCCAAACCTAACTTTAACACTGACCTCTGACCCCAGGATTATGTCATCAGGGCATCTATCAGAAGAGCGGTGACCCAAAACGTGTAGCCCAGCTGCTGGAGGAGTTCATCAGAGACGCGCGAAATGTTAAGCTTCGAGTTCAGGTTCATCGATTAGAGGACGTAACAGATGTCCTCAAAGGCTTTCTGTCCAATTGTGAGGATGCTTTACTAGCCAAAGAGCTCTACCCTTACTGGATTTCTGCCCTCGGTTAGTATACTAATGGAAACAAATCTAGAAAAATTTTGTGGTTAGACCTAAATGTTTTTAGAATAATATATATTATACACATCAGTACATATGTTTCTGTTTCTGGTTCATTCTTTGGCACCAGGAGTCATTCCTAGACACTTTACTACCCTATGAACTTTTTTTACTTATCTGCTTATTTAGCTGTTGATTGATTTCCTTCCCATTTTCTCCCTAATTTGGTCATCGATCAAAAATCGCCCACCAGCCAGCTCTCCACTATCATACGACATCCAGTAACTAGGGAAGGTAAAGGTTAACAGGTGTTTCCTCCAAGACACATGAAGCTAGCAGCGTATCACACTCAGGAAAGCAATATTTGCTTCTTTTCTGCCTTCCTGAATTCACAGATGTCCATGATTGGCTCATGTCACTGTAACTGACTGCTATCCCTCCTGTTCTGCTCCCTGGGCTTCTGGCCTTGCATTGGCTATGCCACTTACTTGATAGGACAAACTGTTTTCAGTTGCACCACAGTGTTTCTGATAAATTTCCAAATCGAACATTTAATTTATCATCATTTAGATGATGTTTCTGTGAATTTCCCCAATGTAGGATCAATAAAGTTTCTTTTTTTTTTGTGTGTGTGTAAGTCTATAACAGTTAAATATTTACTTAATGTCTTTGTAGTGGAATGGTATCGCTGGAGTAAGAATTGTGTTAAAATAATGGGTCGGTGACAAAAAACATACAAAAATATTTCACCAATTGAAATGTTTGCTAGTCACAAGTGCCCTATTCATCAAATCGGAGTTATTTCGTCTAAGCTTAAATGACTGTATGATGACCCCTGGTATATGAATCCTGACACATAAATATTCCAGATAGCTTTTAGTTTCATAGCTGTACTGAAACATATATTGTGCTTTTGTCTTTATTGTTAATAGTTTTATTGCTGTAACAACACATCACACTTTGGGGAAAAATAAATTCGCTCAAAGTTCTTTTTCCACTTTTCCCAACTACATGAGATATCAGATGCTGTAAACTGTGTAAGCCAGCAGTTTGTTTGTTTGTATTTATTTATTTCTTTTATTTTCTTTTATTTTATTTATTTATTTTTGCTTGAGTCATTTCTCAGTAGTCTTTACTTGTACTCAGGTATCATTGCTCAGTCCTTTATATAGCACCGTTATATAAGTTATGGAACAGTTACGTACAGAACTGGCTGACGCATTTTTTAACTGTGTCATGCTTTGTTTCAGATGAAGTGAGTGAGAAGGACAGGGTTGAGAAGTACTCCACCTATATTCAGAGTTTACCCAAGATCAACAGATCAACTCTGGCAGCGCTATTGCAGCATCTGTACAGGTACACACACACGCGCATACACACACACACACACACACACGCATACACAAACACACAACTCAAAACTAAAAACAAAGTTTCTGAGTCAGCACCAACTCTAAGCATCCTAACCCTCCTCTTTATGCATTTTCTGTTTTGTTAGCTGTTTTGAAGTCTCCTTTACAAGCTCCTCAAAAATGTTTTCTTATAAAACCTCAGCTGCCTTGAGACCATGTGAAATATTCAGAAATGACTAATTGCTTGGAGAGAGCTTAATTTGCCTTTTTGAATGATTTGGATAGTGGACTAATGTTTTAGAAATGCTGATGTAAACTTATTGTTACGTTGTCTTCAAAAACTGACATATTTCAGCATTTGTGCTCGGCTGTTTGGTGTGTTGTGTTGTATGTGTGTGTGTTTATTTGTGTGTCTTGCTTTCTGAAGTGAAAGAAGTATATATAAAAGTGTATATATTTAAAATATAAAATCTATAAATATAAAAAGTGTGTATGTGAAACTTGATGTATTCTTTAGTGAATGTATTCATGTATGCACATGTGTATATTCATATGATGTATATGAACACATGAAGGTTGGATTTTTATATTCAGTATTCATTTATGTGTTCACCAGGATTCAGAGCTGCTCTCACATAAACCAGATGAAAACTCAGAGTCTGGCATGCGTGTTCTCGTCCTGCCTCTTCCAGACGGGAGGACGTGCACCTCAAGAGACCCGTGTTGTGGAAGATCTCATCAACAACTACATTCAGCTCTTCTCTGTTAGTGTCCTGCTCAAAGCAACACATCATATTACTCTTTTTTTCGAACACACGGACTATAAGTCAGTCTAATGTCTGGTCAGTTAATGATTTTAAAGTGTTTGGGGTCATGTTTGGAGATCACATGGCTACATGGACCATGAATATTGCTATACAGCAAGGTGAAATTCATCCTAGGGTTATATATATATATATATATATATATATATATATATATATATATATATATATATATATAAAATATATCTTTAAAGTCATGGTCATTTGGTATGTAGACATAAGGTTTAATGTACATGCTTGTAAAGATAAATAAATAAAGAGGTCTCATGGAAAACAAAATGACGAGACACTGAAGTCTGGGATAGTGAGTCATAGCCACTTCATGAATCCTCCCAGCCTCCCAAGTAAGACAAAAAGTCAATAATAATAATAAAATGATTAATGACAAGAACATTAGCATAAGTCGTACACATATAATTCTTTAGCTCTGGGATTTCTTGAGGCTAATTTATGGACTTTTCATTATTTTCTAGTTGTTTCAGGAGTTAAGAATTTATCTGCCTGCAACTTGTATGTGGGAATTCTTTATTCCTTTACTGCTATACTTGACTATTTTTTTAAATTGTTCTGTTAGTTATCTGCTGAGCATTAAATTGAAATCTTTGACATTTTCTCTATGCACTTTAGGTAGTTGTGTGCGTGAGAGAGAGAATTTATAAATGAAAGTACGTCTGTTACTGACCAGATAATCACAACTACATGCATAGGTTTCCATCCCTGGTCCCAGAGTGTCCCTTGTTCTGCATGTTGTAGTCTTTTCCCTGCTATATATTCCCCTCAGTATGGCTTTTATTTAGCTCATTAGTTGTGTTAGAAGCAGAGAGACGGCTTAAATGTGCAGAACAGTGACTACTTCAGTACCAGAGTATCATGAAGCATTGCAAAGCTCCCACTGCTGCTTGCTAATTTGGAATATCACCACAAATCCTGCAGTGAGAGTTGATAGAGAATGGGATTGTTTTTCTGTTGTGCATGAACTTGAATGTATAAAGGGATTTGAAGCGCTATGCAGCGCTAAATCCCCTCGGCTTAACTGTATCTCCCTCCTTCCACACCCCACCCCGCCCAGCACAATCTACATTCATTCTCCATCAGTGCGAGATATGAGCTTTTTGCATGACAAATAAGCGTCTAAGTGAAATAAAGATCGTCATACCTCAGTAGAACCTTGGAGGAAAGCATGTTCATATCTCTCTTACTCTGAATGGTGTAACAAATTCTTTTATTTCTTAACGATAATAAGGGGAAGGTGTTTGGTGCACGGCGCTATATTTATGTCGCTTATCGGTGTTTTCTCATTAAACCAGGTCAACAAGGAGCAAGTCAAGCAAATGGAGAGGGAGAACCGCTGTATCATGAGGTGGAAGGACACTACAGTAAGTCTCCCATTGTCTGTTTGTGAAGAGGTGAAAAGAGACAAAGGTTATGGTGCTCACTTCATTACTACAGACTACCCTTCAAAAGTTTGGGGACACCTTGCACTTTTCTTTTCCTTCTTTCAAATTTTGAGTAATGTTTGATTTTGAATGACCCAGAACACACCTTAAATCTGAGCAATAGATATTTGTAGAGGAGATGAGTCAGTGCTGTGTGTAATGGAATGGCCTGCCCAGTCACCCCACCTTAACCCAATCGAGCTGCTCTGGGAAAGGAAAAATAGATCAAGACGTTCGTCCAACCCGCTCGACATGCTGTACGGTGGTGCAGTATTATATCCAGGATTTAATTAAATTTTGTCCTCCTTTTGTGTCTTTGTATGTGTGCCTTTGGTGTTTATTGTATGATGCTCTCTTTCATTGAAGAGTTTGCTGACAAAGAACACACATACTTAAAAAGTTGTATATTCTGAACAGCTACAGACTATAGCCTTCTTTTCTAGAGAGTTATAACACATCAGCGCAAATGATATGTTGATCCTAATGTTATAGAAGCTCTTAAAAAAGAGACAGAGAGGTTGGGAAAGTATAGTAGTTTACCCATTTAGATTTTACGGAGCGAAGAAAGCATGAAACTGGGATCTAAGGAGTCATTCATTAATTAAGATCATCATTAAATGATGAGATTGCTCAAACTGACATCTAAATATTAATATCTCATATAAAATGTACTGTATTTAAATTTTTTAAATTGTCATTAACTACACAGTACTTACTTATAAATATCCAGACTTCCCCCCCTCATCATTTGTGACAAAAACACAAGACACTGAGCTATAAATAAAGCATAAACCCACTTGGTTTAAATGAAAAAAATAAAAACAAAACAAAACAAAAAAAAAAACGAAAAAGCTGTAGACAAATTAGCACAATTCATTCTCCTCTCCTTTCCACTTCCACGATTGCATGGTCACATCTATTAAAATGTTGCTGTATCCCATCAAATCACTTTAGCCATGTTTACATGATTTTTACCATCCTGTCCCATAGGTTATATATTTTTTTTTATAACCATCAAGATGTGAACACAGCCCAGCACTTCATACTTGCCTGGCAGCAAGACAAAACAATTTTCTCAGATCACCTGAAATTAATCTTCTGCCACCCGCTGTTGTCCAGGTCCAAAAAAGTTGTTTATTTAATTGATTTTATTTTTCATTCGAGTGGAGACGAGGACGCTCGAGTCGGGAGTGTATCCATGCAGAATAGAAGGTTATCTATTTGAAGGGTCACTTCTGTTACTGTCCCCTCAAGTCATGGGGAAAATTGGGAACCTGCTGAAGACAAATGAAGAGAGGAAAATGTTGTGCAATGCTGGAAGGAAGAGGGCAGAGAAGAAGGCTTCTGAGGGTTTTACTGCTTTTAGCTGTAGAAAGTGTGTTTACAGTAGTTGTGTCATGAGGACTCCTGTGCTGTTCTGTTTGTGAGTATTATGTGAAGAACCGTTTATTTCTACTTCTTTTTTTCCTCCTTTACTCTATGGTAGGTGTGTATGTGAAATACATACAAGCACCAGAATGTGCAATACACTTGACTTCTGGTGGCTTGTGTAAAGACGTACTGTTAAATGATGTGTGACTCCAGCTGTAGATCATTTGGACTCACTCACTCACTCTACCACACACACACACACACACACACACGCACACACAGAAAGAGAGAGATGGCAGTGCGAGCTGAATGTAGCTTGATTACTCTTTGTTAGGTTCATAATAGCAGCAGTTGCATAGCATGTGGAGTTCTTTAGTAAATGTGCATAATTTAACATTTTTCTTTCTTTCTTTCTTTCATTGTTTCTTTTTTCATACTGTTAACAGATCAGAGATCTTGACGTTTCTCAGAAAATACGACAAAGCCTGATGGAATAGAAAATAAAAATGTGCAATTATCTTTTTATATAGTTTTGCAGCTTTATTTGTAATTTGATTGGTAGATACATCTGGCTGGACTGTCATAGTAACAGACCTTCCAAAGCAGGCAACAATTATTGTTTATTTACTGCCGTTTTTTTAATTATCGATGAATTTCATTTAATGGAGAGTTGGTAAGATTTTAGAGAGAAAGAGACACTAAAAGCTTTTGAATGGTGTTTAGATTTAGGTTGGATTTTAAAAAGTTGTTCAGTTCTTCAGTTTGAGACTTCTTGCTGATGTCCATGACTCAGCTCTCAGATTTTCCTATGGGCCTTAAAGTAACAATATGTTATATGTTCTATTAAAGTTCCATTAAATATTAAGGAAAAAATATTGCAGGAAGAATAAAGGGAGGTGAAGCTTTGCAGCAAGCTGGAAGGCTGGAATCTGCAGGTTACTTCTTATTTCAGTGTCATAACAAAAGTGTCAGTTATGTGACTACTCCACAGCATGGTACTGGACTATATATATATATATATATATATATATATATATATATATATATATATATATATATATATATATATATATATATATATATATATATATATATAAGCTCATTCATTCTTTATTTCTTTTTTTATGCACTGTAAACTTGGCTGTTGTAGTGAACTCTGTTCTGTATTGTGTATGATGCTTATTTTGAGATTGTTTGTTTAAATTGCAAAGATCAAATCTTGTGCAATCATGTGATTCTTATCTGTTATTTTTATATTTATTATAAGTCTTGTATTATAAAACTTATAGTTTTCATTATTAGCTTGATATGAATTCATGGATGTTCTGTCAGATTCTTCATTTTTGAATGAAAGTTATTGTGTGTCTGCAGTTTTCCCCAGCAGGTGACCTGATCTTCGAGGTTTACTTGGAAAAGAAGGAGCCTGAAAACTGCTGTTTAATCAAGGTGTGTGTATATCTGTGTGGAAAAAAAAACATGAACCAAAGTGGGGCAATTGAAGAATTGACTTCAGGTGGTGTTCTCTGCAGCAGAGGAAAGTTGCATGTATTGGACTTCTGTAGAATATCTAACAGTTTCCATCTTGTGTCGCCTTTTGGCTTGTCCTCATGTAGAAAGGTGCCTTTTCATTCATTCATTTATCTTTATTGACTACTTTATCCTGGTCAGGATCATGGTGGATCTCTGTAGCCAATGTTGGGGACAATGAGGTGCACCCCTTTAGATAGAAGTCCATTACAGAGCACCATGTATACACACATTCACTCTTGTGCCAGTTTAACAAAGCCGGTCTACCTACGTGTCACTGAGAGGTGTTCATGTGAAATGTGGAAGAAACTCACACAGACACGAGGAAAACATGCAAAACTCCAAGCAGGATCTCTAGAATCTGTAAGGTGGCAATGCTACCCACTGTACCAAAAAAAAGCCAAAAATATCTTTTGGATGACGAGTTTTAGGTGTAGGCATAGGAAGAATAGTATGGTAGGTAGGGGTGTGTGGTTGATGTGTCTGTGGGGGTGGGGGGTGGGGTGTTAGGTTGATGTGTATGTGTGTTTGTCGGTGTGTGTGAGAGAGAGGGTGAGATGGTGCTGTTTCCATTTTTTTGCAATGCAGTAAAGACAAAAAATACATAATGGGACATCATAGGAGGAGGAGGATGATGATGATGATGATGATGACTACACACTCTGTGTTATCAGGTCTCTCCCACCATGTGTGCTGACGAGCTGACTGACACCACTCTGGAGATGAAGGGCATAAAGGCAGACCAGCATGACCTCTGGACCACATTTGAGGTCATCGAGATTGGAGAACTTGGTATGAAACCTTCTTGTACAGCAGCTTCGCTTCTTTCTTAACACCATATCACTTGCAACCTATTAAAGCAAAGGAACATATGTCAGCACTCTGCTGTCTAGCAGCTGTAACATTGCATGTTACAGGAGTGTTCAACCAGTTTATTAGAATCATTTCCTCTTGGTTAAAAAACTATTAACTGGCTCTGATGGGATTGGGGCGGTGGGGAAAAGAGGAGGTTCAGACTTGCCAATAGCATGCACCATGTTACCCCTTTGCAAATTAGGATGGGATAATGGATCTATTTTGCACTTGAGTGTGTTTTCTAATCAGGCTCAGATTGGATGAAGATAATTGCAAATTTGCACTACGTAATTATGTGCACATGGAGGCCAAAAAAACAGCATTTTAATTTGTAATAGATTTTTTTTTTTGTTTTGTTTTTTTGCAATAATGGAATTTGCTGATGACATTTTAGGGTTTGATTTAACTGATGTTTAAAAAAAAAACAGTCAAGGAGATTAATTTTGTGGTAGATTTCAGTTAAATTGTGAAATACCACCCAATACCGTGTGACCTGAAATACACATAAGTGTGAAACATCAACAAACCAAATGCACAACAGCAAATTCAGAAACATCACAATAGAACACAACAACAAAGCCTAAAATGCAAACAGCAAATTTGGAAGCACATCATCATTAACTCAAAACAGAAAGTCCTATATTAGCATCATATGCTTGATGCTGATTGGATATGGCATATGACTATCAGAAAAAAACCCAAATTGTTCCTTTTTTTTTTTTTAGGTTATCTAGGCAGCCTAGTGAAGATGATTTAATGCTTCTGAGTATCCTGAATTTCTACATGTGTTTAGAAAGTAGTTCTGTAGGAATTTATTTTAACATTGGAATACACTGCTATGAGCTACGATTCAAAAGAATACACGAAAAGAGCGGTCTTCTCCCCACAACAGCCCCAATCCTTTATTTTATACTAAAATAATATCGTATCGTAAACATGCTTGATTAAAGCATGAATAAAGCATTTATTTAGTCTCACAATTCTGCTAACTGTAAACAGCTCTCTGTTTAATCATGCTGACGTACACTGTAGCCAATCAACAACAACCGTGTGCGGTTTATTAAGCTCCTACACTTTCCATGTTGTGCACACTGAACTTCACTATATGGCCAAACGTTTGTAGACAAATGACCATCACACCCATATATGAAAGTTGGAATCATACAGTACACTTGTCTAGTGTGTCTTTGTATGCTGTTGCATTACCGTTTCCTTTCACTAGAGCTAAGAGTTGAAGCCCAAACCTGTTCCAGCATGACCGAGCACTAAACACAGTGTTCCAAGGAACTTCACACTGTGCCTTCAACCCCAGTTTCATCTTTGGAATGAAATGGAACATTGTCATGTGGCTGAATGAGCACAAATCCCCACAGCCATGCACCAAAAGCTAATGGAAAGCCTTCTCAAAAAATAGAGGATATTAAAGCAACAAAGTTGAGGCCAATTCTGTATTAATGGTCGTGGTTTTATAATGGGATGTTCAACAAGCACTTAATGTGTGATGGTCAGGGGTCGACATATTTTTGACCATAAAGCATAAAATCGCAAGCCGCGTAACAGTTTTAGCACTTGGTGAGCATGTCGTGAAAATTTACATCTGTTCAAAGTGACTTCCAATATGATGCAAGTACATAAGCGAGCATTTAGGGGTTTTGCTCCAGGGCTCCACAGTGGCTGTGTGTGGTGTACCTGGGACTTAAACTTTCAAACTTCCTTTCAGACTTTTGAGCCGCTGAGATGCCAAAGAGTGCCTTAATCGTGTGTGTGTGTGTATGTGTGTGTGTCTCTCAGAACGGCCATTACACTACAAAGAGAAGATTCTGGAGCAGGTTTTAGAGTGGAGCATGCTGGAGGATCCCGGCTCAGCTTTCCTGCTCATTAAAAAATTTCATGGATCTAAGACGCCCCGTTCCAACTTGGGTAGTGCCTCTTTACCTCTTAAAACACAAGGGACCGTAGCCACTTTTAGCCATTAACTGAGTGAAAGTGCAGAATCTATATCTTTTCCCTTTGAGTTTTATTTTCCACTGTAGTAAGACATCATTTCTGCATGCAGCATTATTACAGGTTCCATTCCCATCAGGCATCTTTTTGACAATTTAACATCATGTTCTGAACTACATTATCCAATTTCTTCCACTGCTATTAAGTGAAACCTTTCACTACATTACAACCAAGCTCAATTAGTGGTTGCTTTTGGCCATCCTTCAGCTCCTCAAAACATTAGTAATAACACTCAGAAACACACACACCTTATCTTATAATAGTCTCTTATTGTACTGCAGTGAACGTAATGTCATTTTCCACACAAAGTAATAATACTTTAATAAACAATATTATTTATGACTTTACTGGCTGATTTCTAACGTTGGCATAATTGCCAGAACTATTAGCACATATTAGCTGACTGTTTTTCATTTTTTTTTATTTAAACATGCAGAATGTCTTGTTACACATAGTAAAGTATAGTAAATATCAATACATATCAATTATTACTGGTGTGTGTGTGTGTGTGTGTGCCTTTTAGAAGGGCAGAAGGATTTCACTAAAGAAGAGCAGCTCAAGTTTAAAGATGGATCCAGCAAACTGCTTTCTGGGAACAAGTTTCAGGACAGATACTTTGTACTGCGGGATAAGAAACTGCTGCTATATAAAGACACAAAAGTATAAATCTTTTTTTTGCCCTCTCTCCCTCTCACTCATTCTCTCAATTACTCATTTCCTCACTCACTCATTCTCTCAATAGCTCATTCCTCCCCTCCCTCCCTCCCTCCATCCATTTCTTCCTCCCTTGTTGCCTTCCTCACTCCCTCACTTTCTTACTCACTTCCTCTCTCACTCACTCACTCATCCTGTTATTCCCATCATCTCTTCATGCACTCTCTCATTCACATACTTACTCTTTCACTTTTGCTCTGTATCTGACCTTCTGACTCGCTCACTTGCTCATGCTCTCTGTATGTCTTTATTTTCTCACTGTTTCTGTATGGAGCCATATGTCTTTTGTTCTTGAATTCTATCTGTCTTCTACTCTCTCTCTCTCTCTCTCTCGCTCTCTCGCTCTCTCTCTCTCTCTCTCTCTCTCTCTCTCTCTCTCTCTCTCTCACTTTTTCTCTTTAATTATCACCTTACTGTACTCTGGATCCAGGCAGATCAGGTTGATGGAGTGCTTAGTGCCTGTAGCAGTGTTGCAGTACCTAAGTTTCATCGTGATCACAATCAGCAGCTTCACCCACTTCCTCCGTCCGCCTGCAAAGTCACCACACCGACTCTTCTGTTTCTCATACGTTCTGTCCCTAACATCAGCTAGTGATTAAAAGTAGGATGAAACTAGCTGCACTGTGCTGGTTGGTTGCCCCACTTGCAGTATGTCGTTAAGGGGGAATAAAACATCGGCTTCTGTATTTCGAAATGAGGTGCAAAGCTGTGCCTCATTTGCATGGAGCGAACACAGTGATTAAAACAGTACTACTTTTGTAAATTGTGCTTTGTTTTGTTCTGTGTGCTTTTTGCACCATGCGTATTCTGGTGTATTCTCCCTCTGGGGCACCTACACAAAGACTCACAGAGACAGCAATGTTTGTTAATAATTGATATTTGAAGGAAGGAAGTGTGTGTGTGGGTGTAGGGAGGCAGGTAAAGACATTTTAAAAGTAGGCTGTTCTCTTCTTAATTAGTATAATATGTCAGAATGTTCTCCTAATTACTGAGTAAAGAAGGTGCAAATCAGCTGTGAAGCACAAATTTAATTGATATTCTGATGCTTTTGTTTTTCAAGTTTCTTGAGCAAATGAGTGGGCAAAAGGTTTCCGTGTGTGAGAGAGTGAGAGCGAGAAAGAGGGAGAGAGATCTCGTTTTTTTGTAATCATTATGCTCGTCTTTGTCTGAGGTCTGTTGTTCATTACGTGTGAAATACATACCTTCTGGGCAACATTACAGTGTTTTTGGCATATGCTATTTTAAACAAGGCCCTTGGGCTTGTTACTGCCATTTATAGGATAGCTGTGTTATTTGTTAATTTCAAACAAATGAACATGGGTAGATATAAAAAACAATACACATATTATACATAGCTCTGTACAAGTCATTCATGCCCATTTGCAAGTCTGATTAAATTATAACACTTGTCACAGTGATGGTTTGGTGAAAAAAACAACAACTCAAGAAAGGACAGTTTTATTTTCCACTATATTCAATACACTATATTAGTTCATACACTATATTAGTTATGGCCAAATTATATAACACCACATTGTTGTATGAGATCAGACAAGGTTAGATATATGTTTTATGTTATATGTTTTATATGTTATATGTTTAATATGTTATGTGTTGTGTGATGTGATGTGTTCGTCTAAATTTTCTGTTAAATTAGTGAGATGATGTCTCATGTTATCTTTTCCTCAGAGTGTTAAACCTGAGAGAGAGGTTCCTGTCGAGTCGGTGAAGTGCTACTTGGGTATAAGAAAAAAGCTGAAACCAACAAGCAAGTAAGCATCTTTATTAATGACTTATCTTACAGCAAACCTTGTAGTAAAGTGTTAAAAGGCTATTCATATTTAACAATTTATTTTTATGCAAAATAAATGGACCTCAAAAGTCAGAGAATTAAACACATTACTCAGAATTAGTTTGACCATCCGAAACACACATTTCTGACAATCTGATTGATTAAGATCGATTCCAAAGAATTTTTCTGTGAGATTCTGTCCTCATTAATATCACTTGGAGACCAGTGCTATCTCAGATCTTGTGTCAAAGATCAAAATTTCTCCCCCAGAGGAAGGATTGCAGAGGCTGTCCAAAACCACATTTAAGATCTCAAAATATTAGAATTGATCAAATATAATTTGGTTTAAACACGTACATATTATCCATTTTGTCCTCTTCCACTTGGAACACTGACGCACTAGATTTATTTGATTTTAATCATTTTATTCGACCGGTTATATTTTTTCATAAACCCGTCTATGAAGGTTTGCTGATGAACAGTGTTTCTATAATTATAGCATGTTTCCCATTCCTATAGAATAGGAAAAGACAAATGCAGCTGAACAGATTAAAGGGAATATTGATCCAAGTTCTACTGAGTTGAGTGAAAGAAGTAGTCAGAGAGGGAACGATAGCTGAACTTGAAAGCATTTACAGATTGACAAGAATAAGGTTGATTGAAACACAGTAAAAGACTGAAAGAAGTTTCCGTTAGTTTAAAGACCAATTTAAAGAACATCTAAATCAAAAAAGGCAATGCAATGCCGTCTCGTTTAGAAGAGTTTCCCGTGTATTGTTTGTAATTGTGTAAGATGTTTAAAATCCAGCAATAAGTCCAAGTTTATTATAAAAAGAGCCACTGGTTATGATGTGTACAAAGGGGTTATATAGTACTACCAGTGGTTATATGTCATATAGAATTAAAACAACACACACACACACACACACACACATATATATATGTCAACACACATTTTGATATATGCTCTGTAACAGTCAGTCTTCAGTCTTTGCTCACTATTTCTAACTTTGTTCATATGTGGAAAATTTCCTTTAAAACTGGCCTAAACCATAAAATAGTCAAAAGTGGAACCAAGTTGGCATTTTATGACACCGTCTTATACTTGTTCAAAAAGTCAACAAAACATCACAAGCTAAACAAAGAACGAGTGCGTAAGGTTGTACTCCCTCAGTGCCCTGTCCGTCGGCTAGAAAGCGCAAAGTGCTTTTATATACAGCGTAGCACAGCCTTCCTGTACATTTCGAATCCATTAGTATCATGTGCTGAAATATTGCCAAAGAGCAAAGAGCATGGAGGCCTTCCTTTAGCCCAAGCTTTTATTCCTCCCACCAGCTCTTTAAACTGCATTTAGGCCGCAGTAAAGGAAGCTAAGCTGAATTTTACGGTTGCTTAGTGCTTAAGCAATCCTCTGGGGGTCAAGTTCTGTGACTGTTGGAAAGAGTTGAGAATAGACTTAAATCAATATGTGGGCCTTAGTGAAATGCTGGGAGGGTAAAGGTTTATGTGTTATTTTCCAACTCGCTCTCTCTCACTCTGATTCTCAACAGTTGGGGTTTCACAGTTTACACACAAAAACAGCAATGGTAAGAGAAATTAATTTTGGACTAATTGAACAGTCAATGTTAAGAAGACACATTTAAATGCTTTGTTGTATATCTATATTTGTATATAGGTATATTTTTACTTATATTTTTAACCTGCTATTGAATTGTAGGAAACTTTTGTAGTTTTCTTTAGCCATACATGAATACTTGTAGACATGAAGTTAATGCCTGGTCATGTATTCTGTCACTGAGGTATTTCTGCTGTGAGGGAAAAGAGTCGCAGCTGGACTGGGTTACAGCCATTATCAGAAGTAAGGTAAGTGCATTACAAGACTCTTAGTCTTCACTTTTTTTTTTTGCATCTATGCAGACGCGAGTGACCAAAATCCGGTAATTTTTCAACTAAGCAGTTTCCTTTCTGCAAAAAGAAGGGGGAAAAGAAGGGACCGGTACATGAATAAAGAGAAAGTTTTGAGGTCATTTTTCTGGCTGCATAAATCACATTATCCTGAAAAGTCTTTTAGCAGAAATAAGGTCATGTAGACTGCCACAATCGCACCAGCTCCATCACGCTCTTCTCTCCACAGCCGAGTGCAGCTACTGACCAAAGGCCTGACTCAGCTCAGTGTGCATTAATAATAGAAGCAGAGGGCACACACTGGCACAGGGGCTAGCGAAGATTTAGACGTTTCCCCCTTCTCTACTCTAGTGCTTCTGTCTTATCTGCAGTCCTCTGGTTTTCTTAAATTTATTGTCCTTTTTCTTTGTCCCAAAGTAGCAATACAGCATTAAAAAATCAAAGAGCTCTTATTTGCCTTCTAGGAAATGTTCAGCGGATTTCTGGGTAAAGAAGGACTAAGGGGATGAGAGAGAAAAGACAGAAGGAGGATGAGATGTGCTTAATTATTATTATTTTTAATACTTTTTTAAGCACATCTGTTTTGTGTGTGCTGGAGCAAACCCAGGAACTAGATTAATTGATACACTCAGACTCTTTCCTACTGTTTCTCACACTCAGTCCCTAAGGCATGGTTCCCATAGCAATAGCAGAAGAGTACAAGATGGGTAAGGGTACAGGTAGATGAGTCCCTCTGTTGCTAAAATGAGGATGAACGTGCCAAGAACAGGATCAGAGGCCGCTGAGTCACACAGAAAAGTACGAGCTGTCTCAGCAAGCGGAAGGAGGGCGTGCTGGTCGCTCAGGTAGAAGTGCAGAATGTTCCAGCACATTTGTTTCGACATCGTTAGTGTCTTAATGTTGCCATGTTGTTGTTTTTTTATTCTTTTTTTTCTCTATTATTATTTCTCAACTATTTTAGTGTGTTTTTAGAGATACGGAAGAGTTCATAATTATTGGTATTCTGTGTGTTCAGTGGTAGGGTTTACATTCTCCCTATTTTTTTGTCAGGCATGACAATGACCTGTTCAGTTCGTGCGATATATAACAAGGATAATGAATAATGAAATCATGCAGTCGGTCAAAAGCTTTCATTAATGTTCACATCAAACTTCAGAATGCGGAAAAAGGTGATCTGTGACATTAACGTGGCATGACTGACTTCCTGTCAGCTCAAACCAGTCTGATCATTCTCTTCCAATCTCGCTTACAACGAGGAGGTTCAGCCTAAAGATCACACGATCTCTGCTCGCAGGATGTTTTCTGTTTTTCACACCATTCTGTGTAAACTCTGTTTAATGTTGTGTGTGAAAAATAAGATTTTTAAATACTCAATCCAGCCCTGCTGCTGCCACCAACAACCAGTCACAGAATTTATTTTCAGAACATTTTTATATGTAATTTTATCATTTTTTTCTTAAAGTTAATGAGCAGATTAGCCAAACTAATTTACCTGTGGTTGAAAGTATAGCTCTTCAATGAAACGTCAAAGAAAAAAAAAAGAGAATAACAGAAACCACTTAGGTCAAATTACCTTTTCATATAAAATTTAATTAATTGTAATTATCAAAATAATGTAAACAATTATATGGAAAAAATAAATACTGTATTAAACAAATACTTTTAAATATTTTAGAAAATGAAAAAAAAAATTAAGTACTGAACATATTAGCTGAGTTGATTAAATATTTTTATTCAACATTTTTAAAATAAGTGATTTAATTAATTGTACTTATCAAAATAATGTAAACAATTATATGGAAAAAAATAAATACTGTTATTTTTTTTTTAATTTTCTAAAATATTTAAAAGTATTTGTTTAAGTACTGAACATATTAGCTAAGTTGATTAAATATTTTTATTCAACGTTTTTAAAATAAGTGATTCGAGTATACAGTATACGCATTTTATGAGAATCTGTGGATTCTTTAAATAGCTGATAAATGGCAGTGTTAGACAAATATTTGTGATTTGGTAAGTTGTATTGCAGTCCATATGAAAGACATGCAGTCCATAACAAAAGTCCTGATATCACGGATTAGTATGAGACTAAAATCCCTGAGATACATCCATAATAACGATGCAACCACCTCCCCATTTAAAAACGAATCCAATCCGAATAAAAAAAAAAAAAGTGTTAGGAACATGACAAAAAAGTTCAGAGAGTGCTTCTCCACAGCTTGATAAGCCTGAGTGACGAGCTAATATTTGCAAGCTCCAATGATCCAGTAATGTTTTCTAGTTCTCTGCTAAGCCACAACAAATGAGGTACAGACAGACTATGAAAAGTCTATGGAGCATCTGCTAGGTTTAAGGGCAAACTGAGGGCAAAGATTTCCAGTGTAGAGATTTCCACCTTTCACCTAGCTCCAGCGCTCTCTTCAGCTAACACTCAAGTGAGATATGACTCATTAATCATCAGTGTAGCGCCAATTAAATAGGTTATTTAACTCTGATTATAAAATACATTATTTCATAACTCACTGTAATTGCTGCACATTTCCAGCAATGCATTTTGTTTGCACCTGCTTATGGCATCACCGGGTTATTAAATATGTTTAGAGACAGTTCTCAGGGACCTTAATGAGACAACTCAAATTTTTCCCCAAAACTTTTATTACATTTATTTCTACAGGGCTAATTGTGTCAAATATCTCTCCTTAGTGTGGTTTGACAATGTGAAGTGCATGAAAGAGCAAGGATGTGCTCAAGGGCAATGAAATCACCAAGTTCCAAGGTCATGGAGACACCAAATGTTGTAGCTCTTTATAGCTTTAAAATATGGACACTTTAAAGTAAAAATATCAAACACTGAGGCTTTTAGTATTCTTCCTGTGCCTCACATAACCGAACTGATGAGACATTTAAATAGAGAGTTGAGAGGAAAAGAGTGATAATGAAAAGAATGCTTCCCTCAATCATATTTTTTGTTAAAGAAAGTAAAGTTAATTAATTCAACTCAATGTGACAAACCAGTGCCTTCTCATTTATATAACAGGCAAAACTCAGTCAGTATAACTTCCCTATTAATCTTTTATAATCATCATGTGAACTTCTTTTATCTACACGGTCTGTTTTCACTCTAAAAAGTCCCCAGTTCTTAACTTGCACTATAAGTGTAACTTTTCTGCTATAACGTCTTTTTTGTTTATTTGTATAGTATCAAGGAGATTTATGGCCTACATGCAAAGAAAAGAGCAAATCCTCAGATCAACAGAGCAGCAGAGAGCATGCTTCTGCTCGCCTGGGTTCAGAGATTGAAGCAGCCAAACACAGCATGGAGGTCAGCATCAAAAAACCTTCACGCTGGTTTAAAGTCTATAGAGTTAGAAACACGGTTCTTATCTTTTATTTGATCAAAAGCTTACATGTTTCTCCCCATCCCTCTACATCATATAATAGAAGAGGTTTAAGATCTCAAGGAGTACGATCATGCATGACCATTCTCTTCACTTTCGTTCACAGGATAACAAGATGGTGCCCCATGATGTCGCTTCTGACAAGATGTTGTCAAAGAACTCAAACGAGGCTGAAAGTTTGCACAGAATGGCAATACTGGAGAGCGGCTTTACGTATAAAATACAAGGACCAATTTTGGCCTCCAGTGGAGGAAATTATCCACTGTCAAAAGACAAAATGGCTGTCGAAGGATCACTACAGATACAATGTAGACCCGTACCTCATCCAGATTCCGGTAACCACACCAGACCTCAGCTGAAAAAAGCAGGGACTGGGGGCAACACAGTACAAATGCCTCAGAGTCTTCTCAACGAACTGAGCAGCGTTCTCAGCCAAATAGGACGCACACCCAGAGATGAAAGCTGAGCGCTTACAAAAAAAACAAACAACAATAAAGAAACCAAGGCTGGAGTGAAGAGGCGGAAAGTGCTGCAAGGGGTATTCCGCAGGTTCAGAGAGCATCAGACTCTCGGCTATAAGGAAGGCCTCTAGGAAAGCAAAAAAAATCTGAAGATAATGTAAAATGTATATATTGTGTAGTCACATGAAAGCTTTTCTCGGTTTAAACTTTCACAAATCTTAAAAGAACATCTAACTGTGCAACCATCCAGCCAATAGGATTGTACAGTGGTGTTTCTTATAGTAAGTGATGTAAAGGGCTCTTTTATAGATTAAAGGTCAAACATCAGTAGGAGTGTGTGGATGTATATGCCTCAGAGTGTACACACTTCTTGTTCAACTTTGACTGCAGTCAAACTAGCCTTTTGTACATTGATTTCACTACTAAATATGTTATATCGGGTTTGTTGTAAAGTCCGTTATACAAATAACAAAAAAAAAAATGGCCCACAGGTATGTAATTTTAAGCTCTATTTCGACACGCTCTATAAAAATGCACAATTCTGCTTGATTTCCTATACTTAATTTCGATGCTTAAATTGAGGTCTAGTGAAGGTCAATCCACACAAACCTTTTTGACTTAAAAACTTTGAGCAATTTAAAGTTTGTTATATACACAAAGTATTAGCATGAACCAAGGCTTTTAAGGGGAAAAGTCCTTTCTATTTCCTCCTGTGTTAGTTTCCTAAACCACGAGCAGAAGCATGCCTTTTTGTGCTGCGCTGCCGTAAAGTCCCACAAGTCCAAGTCACTCCAAGCCTTTAAATAATGAATCTTTTTTCCGAGATGGTCCACATGGGTTTTTGTTGTCCAGTTTGCTTGAAAAATTTAGCAGCTTTTTATGATGCATCATGTAGCTGCTACCTTTATTTGATGCTCTTGTAAAAAATAGTGTGTGCACTTTGTGCCTTTTTTCAAAATGTGTAATGTATTAATGTAAAACAGTTTGTGACATTGTCTAAATAAATGACGTTAAACTTTAAAAGATTTCTCTTTTGTATGTGCTCTGTGTTTTTATTACAAACCGAGTCATTTTTCTTTAATGGCTCATAGTTGCCTGTTTATTAAGTATATCTTATCCCAACACTCCGTATCAAATATTAGGTATATAGTTACTAATTTTTTTCCTTCTAATTACCCACCATCTCTGCATAAATTAACAGCACATTAATAGTTATTTTCTCTGACTGAATAAAACTGTCACACCCTTACCTGATCTTTCAGATCAACACCCAGCAGATTATTACTGGCAGATGTGGCTGTTGTTTTTAGACAATGTTAACAGGCCTGAATCACCTGGGGAGTGTTGTGTGACACCTGCACCCTTTTTCTTTAGGTTCCTTTGTTAGAAATAATTAGCACGGTTACACAGAGACACCTTGAGCACAGCCAGATGTCAAGGTCCTGAAGCACAAAGAAATGTGCCACCTTTATGCTCCTGTCACTCAACTGATTATGGGAGTTAAAGATAAATGAGAATTTTTTAAATTTGAGGTGTGTGTGGAACTCGCCGGTTCTCATTTAAATATTGCACGCAGGAGGCTGTGTATGTTGCAGCTATTTTTGCAGTAATCGAGAGAGTTTGGTTCTGTGTGCAGCAAAGAAATTTTATACGGTATATGCGTACAGTAGAACCTATACATCACCTGAGCGTTGTATAGTGAACATGACACAAAAAGCTGCTGGTTTTTTTTTTTTTTTTTTTTTTTTTTTTACAGGAAGTCACAAAGAGATGCTGTCGAGCAACTCTGGCTCAATATTGTGCTTGCAAGTCGGTGGCGGTGATTGATGGGCGCTGACGGAGATCTAATTTTATATATGTAGTGCCAGCGCTATGTGTAACAAATGTGCTTGCTGTTTTAATGCATGGACTAAAAAATAGACATCATTAAATTGTTAACAGCTGAACTTTTAGTGGATTATGGTGTCCATATGTTTCTCAGCATCAATGGCTCAAATCATCTAGCAGTTAGGGTAACAAAATAGATTCAGTCAAGACAGGGCTGAGGAATAAAACTTTTAAAGAAACCACTAGATCTTAGATTTTTTAAGAAACCACTTCAGGAAACTCAATTTAAAAAAGAAAAAGGTCGAGCCAATATGATTCAAACATTTGCTCATAAATGATGCAGTGTGTCTTCCTAAGCCTTTATTACTGAGAGACTCCTGTTTGATCAGGGCACAGGCCAATTCAGTTATTTTGGAAAGGAAATAAAGACAAGTCTCATGCACCCAGGCCTGCTTTTTGATATTATTTATTGATGGGCCTCAGCTGATTCTGCACATATTGAATGAGCTGTAAATAAAACCTGCTTGCTGTTTTAATCAAAGAAGTGGGAAAGGGCCATAGGGGAAAGAGCGAGTGTTGACATTCCCTCAAAAGGCTTAATAAAACCTTTATGAGCTTGTTTTAGTACGATAGATAGATTCTTTCATTTGGTTAAAAAAACGGGAGTGCAAAGTTGTTTTTTTTTTAATCTAGAACAAGACATTTGGCAAGTTTAAATTCACAGTTCACCATGCAGCGTTTCATTTTGGCCTAATATCACTTTTGTAAATTGTTTCGTTTTAAATCGGATTAATCCTGGTGTAATCGTCGTGTAGATGTTCGCCTCTCCTTACCTGGAGAAATGCTTTGTTGGACTGGACTGTTACTTTTGATGTAATCAAATTGAGGTGATAGCGCTGAGAGCACAAACAACAAAGCCCAATCTCATTCCTGTTCAGCTGGATATCAGCCACTTGAATTGGACATACCACTTTATTGGCAGCCTTTGCCCTAAAGCTGGGGGAAATAAATAAATAAATAAAGAGGTGAAGTGATATGAAGGTTGAACAGAATGGAAGATCACAATCATACCTAAAATTATGACAAATTGCCTTTTACATGGTCTGCATGTCTTCTTTGATTATAGTCTGATATACTAATTTACAGTATCATTCACACTTCATGGATTCAACTGAATGGGTCTCCCAAATGCCTTCCTTGCCTCCCAGAGGTTAAATACCCATTGTTACGTTACACAGTAGGCTAAATCTAATCAAGATGTAGACTGGGCATGGAGGAAACCATGCAACATATGTGTGAGGCAAATGGATAATGAGCTCATATTCTCTCGGAGTTATTCACGGGTGGGATGAGATTTGGGAGAGTTATGCATCATTATGGGACTTATCATATCAGGATTAATAAGCTCGTTGATATTACACCATTTGTTCATTTGGCACAGGACTCAAATTTTGTATCATAATAAGCATGGCTGCATTTTCCCCCAATCCAACCCCCCTCCCCCTGTCCCATTATGCCTTTATCTGAAAGCGACCCTTGTTGAATGGTGAGATGCCTGATTGGCTGCATAACCACTATAGCAGCTAATTAGCAGCTGGAAGACAATGCAGAGCTGATGCGAGATAATCTGTGATCACATGTGGAAAAAATGTTCATGATGATGGTAAGGTGAAGATCGCATAAATGGTGGGTGGGTCTGGGCAAGTGAGTGAGTGAGTGAGTGAGTGAGTGTGGACGGAAGGGACAGTTTGAAAGAAAGGTGAGCTCTGTAAAGACACCACAAAGGAGAAACATTTGTCAAGTGATGAAAACTAGAATGGTAATGTAGTTGAGCTCTTATGCAAAAGATAAGCTCGATCGATATTATTAACGCTGTTCTCCAAATGATTTGAACAAAAATCCTCAGTTAATTTCACAAGTAAAATATTTCAGATCATTCGTATGTTTAAACCTGTCCAAGAAAAAGCTATGCAAACAGCAATTTGACCTGATGAAACTGTAGAAATTGCTGAAATCCTATACGAGATATTTTTCTTATTGGTTTACAAGCTCCCACAGTCTGATGATTGTCCTCTAACCTCTCCCTTCAACAAGGTATTTCTGGCTGCACTTTCACTCAATGGATGTATATTGTTTTTCTGCACCATTCTATCCAAACTTTAGCGACTGCATGAGAATGCATTAAAATCCTAGGAGATCAGCAGTTTCTGAAATATCAAGCCAGTCCTTCTGGGACCAACAAACTTAAGCTCTTGACCTGTATCTGCAGGATTTTATGCATTGAAGTGCTGCCACGTGATTGGCTGATTGGATAATTGAATGAAGAAACAAGGGTGAAGAGTTTTATATTATACAGCCTGTGTAATAGATAGACAGACAGACAGACAGACAGACAGACAGACAGACAGACAGACAGATAGATAGACAGACAGATAGATAGATAGATAGATAGATAGATAGATAGATAGATAGATAGATAGATAGATAGACAGATAGATAGACAGACAGACAGACAGATAGACGGATAGATAGACGGATAGATAGATGGATAGATAGATGGATAAATGGATAGATGGTTGACTGTGGGCCACTGTAAATAAGTGCATCACTTTAAAACTTAACACACATCAAGCCTCAGGCTGACTGATGTCGAAAACCTCACATCACGTCATATATGCCTGGTGAGTTGTCCAATCAGTCCATTAATTACCATGTAGGCTTTCCCTACAGTACATGCTGCTGTTAAAGCCCAGGAGCTTGCCTGAGCTCACTGACAGTTGGCCTAAATGAAAACTCATAGAAGAGTAAAATGTCAATCAGATAAATAGAATTTTTTTTAATTGTTCTAAAATGAACTAGCTTTGTTGTGTTATTTTTCCAATTATTCTCACTGACAGGCCTAAATATCACTAATGGTGCCTCTGATGTGGATGTTGTCTTAAATTGGTAAACTGATTGTTACAATGTTATTGGGCTTTGTGTACTAGCAGCAGTGACTCATGGGACTGCTGGAGTCTTTGTCATACTGCATCTGAGATGCTTTGTCAACACATTTGGCCAACAAAGTTTGGATGCAGTTATTCTTTGCTATATTCATGCTGTCACATCTGTTACAATAGTCATCATTATTCTCAGGCAAAGTTAGCATGAGTCATTGTTTCTTCTACATTATTCCTGCTTAAGCACCATTTCTATTCAAACACCAGTTTCTATCTGCCAGACAGCCTTGGCCAATCAATATCCATGTTCTATTTACACTCTGACCAAAAAGAACAGACGTTTTGAAGACGCAGCATGGCGAGTCAGTGAGAGTAACATTTAGCTGTAGATTTTCTACATATCCCCCAGGAGAATGCTATAAAGTAATTGTACAAAACGAGTACAGTACAGGTCTACAGGACAATTGAATTTATAACATATGAACATTTTAAAAACATCAGATAACATTAGCATTAAATATTAATGACATTAACTGGCTGCATCTAACATGCTGAATAAACTTTCTAGTGTATCCAGAGACTGCAGGTCAGATAGTGGATGTGTATGCAGTAGATTTGTATGTGTGGTTGCACAGAGAGAGGCATTGTTGTTTAAAACAACATTAACCAGATTTCTATATGATCATGTTATCCTTTTTTTTTAATCGTCATTCTCTGGAGAAAATCTATCCATTTTCGGTGCTGTTTATCCTACACGGGCTCACGGACTTTGGAGAGGGCACAATCACAAACTACAGACAATTTAGTGGTGCCAATCAACCTACATCACATGACTGTGACTGGAGAAGGAACCTCCCCAGGCCTGTAGAGATGTGGAAAATAAAAATAGTAAAAATAAAAATAGTGGTGAGAATAAAACCCCAACCTCCTGGACATTTGAGGCAAATGTGCTAACCACAAAGCCACTTGCTGCCTCTGATGTATGTTTCACTATTTGTGAGTTATACAATAAGAAATCACTTAAAAAGAAACAGCCAGATTATGTAAAATCTTCTACAAATGAAAAGTATTTGATGTTATGACATAACAAGGTTTGATGTAAATGTAATTGTCAGCACTTTGCAGCCTTTTTGCAAAGTTCTATAAATTGGAATGGAAAAATGTGTCATATGACAAAACATCTCTTAAGTCAGATTTATCTTATAATACAACACCTATAAAACTAAATGTATAATATATACTCCTGATCCATCGGTTTAATATTTGAGACAACTTTGTTTTTGAATAAAAAATTGCAACTACTTTGCATTCTGTGTAGCATTGTTTGAGTTGCTACTGTAGTTCCTGTTCTCAGAATTAGTTCTTAACCTCCTCAGGGCCAGCAACATAAGTAAACTGTGTCGCCATTAACGAGGCTTCTCTTCAGTCATAATTAGCATTAATTCCCGCTGTTAAAACCCAGACTTGCTATGCAGGTCATGAACAAGCCAGGGACAGTAGTGACTCTTGTTTATAGCTCTGTTTCTGTCTGAGCTAAATAAGTGGAGTGTTAATGGTGGAGAATACTTGTTGACTGGGTAATGCTGAAGTCTCAGAGCTGGTTAATAATTGATGGCGTAGTATCATCAAACAGGATGAGCGCACACTGCCTGTGTGTTGTCAGTGAAGGCATTGCTAGGACTTACTGTACATGGTTGGGCACGTTGAGCCTTCAGGTATGCTTTATCAAACAGAGCAGAAATGCAGTGATAAATGGATGTTAGAGTTCTCAGCTGCCGGCCAGTGTTGCTTGCCTGCTGACAGCAAGAATCATACATTCATATATCTGTGCTGTAGGAATTTTGTGCAGTCACCAAAAAAAACCCTAAGGGTGTTTCCTTGAATATCAATGTCACAACATTTATGCTAGCAGATGACAAGGGACAGAAGGAATGAACAAGTAGTTCCTGGCATCACATTGCTGACTTTGTAGACTTTTTAGTACGACAACTATTTGCTGGAGTATGAAGAGAATGAGCTGTATGTACTTATCACACTTTTTGTGCTCTCTCTGTCACTAACTTTTTTTCAGTTATTTTGATTCCACTAAATCAATCTCAAGCAAAGCATATTATATTTTGATGAAAATACAAATTATACAATAACACCATGCCAATGATTATAGTGATGACACTATTGTGTATTTGATCATTATTTCAAAATGATCTATCATAAAACTAGAGCATGTATCTTCATCAGGAAATCAGTTTAATAACACTTTTTTATTTATCCTGTATGCAGAGTAGAGGATTTAAGTCCAGAGGTTTTGTTATTATTTAGGCAGAGAACGTGATTCAGATATGAGCATCATACATGCTTGAGTTGTTTTTTACTTTCAGGGTTCCTACTCAAATCATGCAAATTATTTAAAAAAAGAATAGAATAGCAGTGTCTTGTATTAATACATTATATTTATAGTAAAATCCATCTATCAATCCATTTTCTGAACTGCTAACTCTGTCATGAGTGTCATGGGAACTCCTTGGATGGGGACTCGCGCACACATTCATACACTATGGACAATTTGGAAATGCCAGTCAATCTTACCATGCATGTCTTTGGACTGCGGAGGGAAACTGGATTATGTGTAGGAAACCGTGAAGCACAGGGAGAACATGTAAACACCACACGCACAGAGAGGTGGTGAAAATGTATTCTTCAACCTCAGAAGCAAATATTTTTAGCACTAAGCCAAGATGCCCCCATATTCAATAATTGGAACTTGGAAATTGTTTTATGCTAAAACTGACAAACAAGAATTAATATTATTATAAGGTCCAGCCATTGAAGTCTAGTTAGTAAAATTAAGTCTGTAGACAAAAAAAAATAAAAAATTAAATGTCCATGAAAATGTGTAGCAGTGTTAAGAACACTGTGTATAAATAGAACTGTACTTTTCCCACATTTTTTGGTATCCATGAAAAAAGTCCTTACCATCATCCCAATTTAGCCCCTATATATAAACAGCAACATGGCGCCTCATCACTAACTCCTAAGAGAACGAAAGATAGCCTGAAAGAAAATCCTACGAGCAATTGTGTGATTGGTGATTGGTGGTGTTTCTTAAAATGTCATGGTCATTGATCACCTTTTGGAAAGTGTGTGTGCCGATCTTTAGAAAAGACACTGATAAATACGGCATGCTGCAGACAAAACAAACACAAAGAGAGAACAATAGGTGAAAAGAAGATGAGAATCCAAAGGGAAGAGGAGTATAAGATCAAAAGTGAAATGGTTATAAAGTGGAGGAGGAAGTAGAGAAAGAGAAAGGGGAGCAATGATGAAACCTCTAGTGTCAGGGAGAGACAAATAGCTGCAGCACAGCAGCTACTGCATTTATCAGAGCCAGGCTTTGGCCTCTTATCTTAATGAAGGATTCTGTTTACACCTCGCTACCCATGTCTGCCCATACCAACCATAACTCTCATGGCTTCCAACAGGAAATAGATTAATAAATGAAGTAAATGATGCTGAGTCACACGGTTGTAAGCAGAGAGAGCTGCTAGCCTCTGAAATTTCTTACTCAGAAATGCTAAGGTGGTGGAACAACATGATTGCATGCATTGATCTCAGTGGTCTCTGTTATTTTCAATTTGAGGACACACCTGTGGCTTTTGTGTGCATAGAATGTATGAGCAGAGTCTTATGTGCAGTCATTGCCTCACACACAATCTGACAATTGCTGACATGAGCGCTTGCTGTTCCTGGCCCTAAATTGTATCTAACTGTGTTAAAGTGATTGGGGCATTTATTGCTCTCGTAGAAAGACAAGGACAAGAGACAGAATACAGATTCCACAGAGTAGCAGGATATACAGCGAGAAATTGGTAGGATTATTGCACACATTATCAAAAGAATAATACTGGGATTGCAAAATATTTTCTGAACAATAACCATAGCTTATAATCATCATATAAGTTTGACCGACCATCCATAGATCTATCTATCCATCCATCCATCCATCCATCCATCCACTACATCACTTATCCTACTAGGTCACAGGAAACCTGGAGTCTACCCCAGGAGACTCGGGGCATAAAGCAGGGTACACTCTGGACAGGATGCCAGGATATTGCATGGCACCACTGTGCGCACACACACACACACACACACACACACACACACACACACACACACACACACACACCCACACACTACATACTATTTCGAAATGCCAGTCAGCCTATGACACATGCCGTTGGACTCATGGGGAGAACATGCAGACTTTGTACACATTTTGAAGGCATGGAAATCAAGCCCCCAATCCAGGAGGTGTTAGGCAAATGTGCTAATTGCTAATCTTTTTTATTTATCTTCATTAACCACTTGGTCTTGTTCAGGTTCACAAAGGATCTGAGGTCTATCCAAGGAACACTGATGTGAGGTACGAATGGGATGGGATGCCAATCCCAGAGCACCATGCACACAAAAATTTGCAATTCCATTCACACCTAAAGGCTTTTTAGCATAATTAATCCACAAACCTGCATGTTTTTGGGCATGGAGAACTTCATTTATATGATGAGATCTTGTGTAACTGAGATAGTGTCACATGCCATAATTAATTTTTGCAGTTATGTTTTACAATGTATAATAAAAGAAGAAAACTAGTTACAGCCTTGATACTGTATGTCTATTCTTTAAGCTGATTTTCCTGGCACATACACAAAATAGCTATTTGGAGATGATTGCTCTGAATGCTAGACACAGTCTGCCATTTCTGTTTCCATGTATGTTCCTTTTCTTGTTGGTCTGAATAAACCAACAGTTGTGTACAATCACAGCTGTTAGATCAGTACAGTCCCGTGTTTCTAACCGCCTTTGTCTTGTAGAGAAGAGCAGCATGTTAAGTGAAGGCACAGTAAAGGTCAATTGTGCAAATGCAGCAGAAGTATTATGATGTGTGGTGAGAGGATGCTAACAAGTGGACTTACTAAGGCTGACGTGATATAATATCTCCAGACTACTATGACAACTTAATCCTGAATCCAGAGAAACACAGGCTCTAATTTGAGCTAACCATCTCACTATGCTGTAATATTAGTCACAGCTGGGATTTGTAAGGTTGTTCTGAGACTGCTTTTGTGACTTCTTGAAAAATGAGTATTAAATTGTGGCCAGAGTCTGCCTGAGACACAACTTTCACTGGACTGTATACAAACAGTTGGGAATTGATGTCTAAGGATTTTGAGTTTAAATGTAATCCAGTGAAATATGTCAACTTGTGATAATATTGGTGTGCATGTGTGCATGTGCATGTGTGTGTGTGTTTGTGTGTGTGTTGTGAAGGCAGTTTCTGACATGCTGGAAAGCTGACAGTAGTAGCAAGAGTCCCAGCGCTGTTTTGTCTGCTGTCTGTTTGGATACGAACGGCAAGCTGAGCCCTAGACAATGATCAACATCCTGAGGGCGAGAGAGATGGGTGAGGAGGACCGCCTGAACAGAATGCACAAAACTGATGGGTGGATGCGATGTCACCTACAGAATTACTGCAGAGAGATAGACAGTTCAATACATACACATACACACAAACACTTACTTTCAATGCAAATGTGCTCTCTCTCTCTCTCTCTCTCTCTCTCTCTCTCTCGCTCTCTCTCTCTCGACACATATACAAAAACATTTTACAATGCCATGCACATTTTATCCAATCCTGTGAATACATCCTGTTTTGAAAAGTTCACTGTGTTTGAATAAGTGCATATACACAGGAGTGCAAAGAGCCAATTAATCTTTTAAAGCTTGTGACCAGACGTGTACAAAAGATATCAGATACTTCATGGCCTGTGGGTGTAGCGTCTGAGAATAAGAGTAGAGGTTTGGAGTAGAAAGCCCTGTGAGAGGGTAATGTAACATACATATGACCAGAGTGATGTAAACACAGCCAAGGAGACAAGGATGGACACTTGGGTTCACCATACATGCAGTTTGCTTCAAAAACTTTGTTGCATTATAATTTATACATCGTAAAATAATAATAATAATAATAATAATAATAATAAAGAAAAGAAGAAGAAGAACAACAATATTGCCAGTGCCCATTTAAAACTCATTTCTGAGCATCCTTTTTGTCTGATAGTGACTACTTGACATAGACATGCACACAGTAGAAATAGCATGTTGAGCTTCTGCTTCTGTACTTGTCAGCACATGGATTTGTCCACAGGCTCTGTTCACTTGCCAGTGACAAACAAATGTCACCTCTTATCACTCTGCCCATCCTACTAACATTCGCTCCCTTTCTCTTGATCATACCATACTCTGATATCTAGTTTTGTCACATCCGCCGGGCAGACATGTGTCAGCTTGCGTCAGTTGTATTGAGCTTTGCGTCCGGTCTGTGGGAGAACACCCTTCTCACTGGTCACTCTAGGGCCAGTGCTGTCTTGAAGGCATCAGCTCTGTTACATGTTCAGCAGCACAATGAGTGCTCTTCCCATGTAAACAGAGCAGTGATTAAATCAGCCCTACACTGTTGGGGCATGATAAAAAATAATGGAGACACTGATGTGTTGTTGCGTTCGAGTGAAAGACCTTGTCGGTTGTCTGTGTCAGGAAAAAAGTTGGTTTTGTTAATAAAATTCACACCAGGCTTTGGCGTGGTAATGTGTTATGTTTCTGTGCCGCTCTGTATGGAAATGATACAATCCCAATGTAATCTCACCAAGTGGAAGCAAAATTAAGAAGCTTAATTTCCTTTGCCACAGCTGCTGGGTATCTATGTGTGGGGTTGGGTGGTTAATAGAAACCCCAGTGGAGCCCCAATTTCCACTTTTATGATGAACAAAACCACAAATTGATTGTTTAAAACATGTAGGAGAAATTCAAGTGATAATAAGAATTAGGAGAAAAGAAAAAAAAAAAACTTCCACTGTTTCATAAAAGACCAAATGGAATTATACATGTAACATCTGAACTCTTTGATATGGCATCTTCAAGCAATTGTGAATACAATTCAAGAATCGACCCCCACCCACTCTTCACATCCCCCAGGCAGGCTCTCAATGTTATAGAATGCTTCCTTTTTTAAACACAGTCTTTCTCTTAATGGGGGCTTTAGTGGCTTTCTTGCTGTGTTCAATTTGCTCACAGCTAACAGACAAACTGAATTTGTTAGCGGACGCTGGGCGCTTGGCTTGGTGCGATCCAATGGCTGTATTTGGTGAGGGAATATTCAGAATAAAGGCAGTTAGTGTGCAATTATGGGAGCGAATTAAACGTGGCAGAAACAGCATGCCCAAGGGGCTTTTCCAATCCCCCCTCCTGACTTGCCTTGCGTTCTTCTCATGGCTCTGCTTCTCATTCTGTGAGTTCTTCTCTTCCAGTCACTGTCCTCCATTTCATATTTCCTGTATCATATTTGTATTCTGCTTCTTTCTATTGGAATTCTGTCTTCTATTCTACACTTTCTGCCTCTGTTTGCCTGCACATGTGTGTATAATGGACATTATACAGTATGGGTTCTTTCCAAAAAGAAGCGGAGGATCAGTTCTCTACATATCTGCATTTACCCACTGCTTTCGTCCTGACTTAGTGCCTATTTATCTTCACAGCATGTTTTGGGAATAAGTCTGCATATATTTCTCACCTTAAAGCCTGGGATTTCCTAAAGTTCATCTTACTGCAAGTGTGTATATGTGTGACATGAAAGTGTTGGCTGTTTTATTTGCATTGCTCTGTTGACATTTCATGTTGACCTTTACTTGAAAAAAAAAAAGGAGTGCAGGCAAGGCAAGGGATCACATTAATGAGTGATTCTGTGCACTTTACCCATTTTCAAGTCAATTAAGTTTGTTCGCTTTCCTGCATACAAAATCCAACGCATTGTTCTCTCCAGACTACCCGAGGCTAATTGTCATTCCAAATAGGGTTTAGTGGTAATAAAACTACATTTAGACTCTCCATTTGGCTGAAACTTTCAGGGGTTACAACCATATAAGGTCTACAGGGAACTGTAATTCCTTAGATCTGTGCCCTGATGTCTGTGGTGTGATGTGGCAAACTATTAAGTTTTAAAAAGTCCCTTAAAGACTCCTTTCACTAGAACACTTCTCATATTATGTGTCCACAAATTAAAGGCAAAATGTTATTTCATCAGGTAATATCCTCACAGGGGTCTCAAAAAGTTTTTAAGCCTATATGGCTGAGCTAATATGAAGAAATCTGTTCTGTTTTATTTTTACATCTGCTGAGCAGCAGATGTAAAATTAAATGTCATTGCACGTCCACTGTCTTTCTTCAAAGGACACATTATTGGCATCTCTAATTTAGCCCTGAAGCCACATCCGTATCATGTCCAAATTACAAATTCCTGACTTGTAAAACCTAGTCATGCCTGCATCTTTGTAAAAATTTGGGCAACTTTCTAATGCTCCTAATATCACAATATTGGAGCAACTTCCATAACTTCCAGTCATTCACTAGCTTAAGCCACTATTTCTTTGATATTTCTCTAATTTTATTGAAAGACTGAATATGAAGTGTTTAAGAGTATAGTGAGTGAGGCTGGTTTTTTTGTCTTCCTTTATAAATTATGACTCAATTCTGTGGCAATTTCCTGACTTCCAGCAAACAGGCTAGTCTCAAAACATTGGGCACAGTGAGCATCCTGGACACACACATTTGTTCACTGTATGTTTTTGGAAGTGAGGTGAAACCCACATGGACACATGCAAAATACATAAAACATAGATACTGTAGTAACCTAAGCTCAGGACTGACTCAGAAGCCATACAGCAGCAAAACTATACCTGCTGCACCACCATACCGCCTCTGCTAAAAGTTTTTTACAAAAAAGTAACAAAATATACTTTGTAAGTTCAGCTATTTTCGAGGCATGTTGCCTGTTATCAAAGTAACCGTAGTTACATAAAGCAGCGTCAATGTGGATGAAAAAAAAAGTTCTTAGAAAATTCTTTCTAGGACCAGGGAAATAAGGTGAAACGTATAGCACAAGGGGTGAAGAACGATGAATTTGGCTTATTATAACCACCCAGAGGAGCAGCACAGAATGAGAATGGTTAGATATATAGTGCTGTCCATGGTGCTGGTCTTGGAGTGCCTTAAATTGCAACAAGAAATCACCAATTCTGTGTCAGCTTTAGTTTATGTTGACACACAGCATTTCTCATCACCTTTTCTCTGGATTCTCCTTTGGTGTCTTCTTAATGAGTTGATAAGATCCAGACAGATCTGGAAGCAAACAGGCAGCAATAGAAAAAGAGTGCATTCTGGGATCAAACAAAGGGTGGCCCATCAAAGAAAGAAAAGATGTAAAAAAGGTGGATCAGACAAGGCTTTTTTCTCATTGTGTTTTTCTCTATTACCATGCATGCTTCAGGATAACTGTATACTGTCCTGTAAATTGGTGTACAGAAATCAAGGTATTTGATTCATATTGCAGAAATAGAGTACACTCAAACAGGGTTGTGTCTGTGTGTGAGAAAGAAAGAAACACTGAAAGCCAACATTGTGTGTGGTTGGAGTAGAACTGCTTGATTCTGTTAGAAGGACCAGACAATGATGTAGTCAGACTGCTGTGCTATCCTACCTCATATACAGTATCTAATTATGGAGGTGTACTTTCCTGAAGCTGTATGTAATATACTGTGTGATGTCACTTTGGGACTTTGACAGCGTGCTTATATCAATCTATTACACTGACAGAAACTGGGAGACAATTAAATGAGAAACAGAAGAATATAACTACATGAAATCCATATAGTCTCATTTATGTTGTATCGTTTGGAAAGTTCATTTGTTTTTTTTCTTTATTCCATACATGGGTAAACTGAAAAAAACTGATTTTGAGCTTCAAATCATGCTATAACAGAGTGAGCTGAGACTCAACACTCAGCAGGTTTCTGGTTTTGCACTGAAAGATGATTCAAAAGAGGAGGAGTAATGAAAGCTATCGCTTGTGGGCTATATGCATGTACATTATGTCAGAAGGCACTCACAGTTCATCGGAACGTAACATTTAATTTACCAAGACTGTACTTTAGCTCATCACATCACCCATGTTTGGGACTGCCTACTACATTGACACTGTGGGAGGCAGACATTTCAGTTTAAAATCCAGTGTAGTGGTGAAAGTGCTTAGCAACAGAGGCCCAAAGCTCTGGAACTCAATAAGAATTAGAAGTTCTGTAACAAAGATGAAATTTTGGATGGATGAATGACGTTCTTATAAAAGAAGACACTCTGATATCAGAACATATAAATGGTGGACAGCATAAATAAGGCTCACATGTTATTTGATTCCTGTAAAGAAGCTGTGGCTAGTACAACACATGGATAAGTTGGAAAACTGGTACAAAGATTTTCCAAAAATGTTTTTTTGTTAGATGTGAGGGAAACTTATGTATATGTTTCTAATGTACAGTATGTTGTATGATCAGGGTTTCCAGATCAGCATGAAACCAAGTCACAGTATTTGACGACATACTTTCCCTAAAATATTTTGAAAGTTCTCGTAATATGAGGCTATTTGGAAAGAGTCTAATATTAAAAAAAAAATACTTAAAAAAAGCATGCTGGCAGTTCAAATGGAGCCCGATACTGCTGAAAAACCAGGCATCTGCCACGGTGCCTATAAGGCTTAAAACCAAACACATGGAGCTAATTTACACTTGGGAGATGAACAAAATTATTTGCGAAACTGGCTGCCACTAATTGCCCAAAGACTAATACATCAAACACCCATATGTACTGTATTCAGATGTAACTTGGTTTTTTCCAGCTTAATTTCCAATATTTTCCTAATTCTTGTACGATCTGTCACATATGTATGTGGGGGAAAGTTGCATTTTGCATGTTGCCATGTGCATGGTTTTGTGTTGCTCAGACTGTTTAGGCTAGTTCAGTACATAACATTCAATTTTGTCATGCAGAATGCAGCATAATTGCACCTAAAACAGGCACAAACAGCTTATTATACTGGCCTAGAGACTCAATAAGACAAAAAAAGAAGCCCTGAGCATTTGCTGATCCAGCATTCCTGGCTTGGGACATGATTTAAGAACTTGAAAAACAGCTTAAGCTTCATCTAACGCTATAGATCTTCCTCTGTCTTTCTCAGCACTGTTCCTTCCCAGTGTTGCTGCCTGAAGGTTCAGTGAGACAAACTGAAAGCTTTTTGAAGATAAGCAAGAGATCAGCCTTCTGTTCTAAAGAAAAATAAAAAGGTTAAAAAGAGCAAACTTTAAATTAATCTCATCTTCAGGAAGTGAAGTGTGTGGAACAGAGAGATTGAGAAAAAAGTGGGAGAAATTGCAATGCACACAAATCAGTGGCCTCTTAATGGAATGACAGTGGTGTGTGTAAGTGAATTTTTCATATACTGCTGACCTTTTCCTCCTGTGTGGGTGGAGATCACTTTTCAATTCTCGCTCCCTATGTTATGAAGATGTCGGGTATTAAGACCTGTGTAGTACACATTCCCCTGAAGACAAGCTTTAGGGATGAGAACTTTTATTATGCTGTAAAATCTATTAAGCAATGAGAGGAACAAATAGTATTAAGAAAACCTAGATGTTTTGTTTACAATGAAATCCAAAAGTAGAAAAACAAGTAAAACATTTGTCTGAATAGTTGGATGCCTCGGATGGAGTTGAAAGAATCAGAAATCCAGAAAATAAGTAAGAAAAGTAACATGGAGAAATGAATGACTGTATGGCCATCAAATGTATCTAACATATTTCTGTTCATTATACAGTAGACTATTGTCTAAGCCAAGATAGGACTAAACAGCTCTATTTGGATCAAACTGAACTGTGACTCAGAGAATCAATATTCGCTCATACACATAGACACATGTGTTGTATATATATATATATATATATATATATATATATATATATATATATATATATATATATATATATATATATATACCACCTTGGCTCAACTACTCAGAAGCAAACCATTGTCTAGGAAGTGCCTAGCTGGAAGCTTTTGCGAGTGCCTAATGGGTTAGTGGAGCATGCTAACCCGCGTAATTATGCAGGGTGATGTGTAATGTTCCTAATCCCCGCTGCTCAGTGAATCCCATACTGGGCCTTAATGAGATTCTGTTTACTCAGGAACACGCTGGCTGAGGCGAACATACTAACACCCCAAAGACTCACTTATTGTGAGAGAAAGCACTCAAAGAAGTTCTGAATCGAACAGATGGGCTGTGCTTCATAGGATAAGATGTATGTGTGTTTGAAGTGAGAGTTTTCTGGAAGCAAATTATCCAAAGAGTAGGTGTTTTTATCAAATACTATGAACAAAGGAGCTCTCAGCAGGGTGAGTCCCTGAGGGGAGCCCTGAGCAGGGTGAGTCCCAGTAAATGTAGTGAAGGAGGTCTCGTTATATCAAAGATAGTGTGTAGGTGAATGACAGAGTAGGTGACAGTCACCAGCATAAAGAACACATTTTATTCAATGGTTGATCAAAGAAGTGTGAAAGCAGACAGTTCATTTCCCACCACAGACCAGGACGTAAGGATAACAATAGGTCAGTGCAGGATTACCAGAGTCTAAAAAGTCAATAAATATTCTACTCAGCTTTCACAGTGTGTGCGTATTGTATTGTGAGGGTCTTTAGGAAGCTGTTTGATGTTGAGTTGTGGGATGATGGCCAGGTTGCCTTGTGTTTCTGCAGAACTTTGTGAACTTTAAGTAATCAGGGACCCCTTTCACTATAAACAAAATTCGTCTCAGAGCAGATTTATTTAATTAATATTACTTTCACATGTACAACAATATTTTAGACTTAGAGGAATTAGTGCTTTCTATTTTTAAACATTTCTTACAACAGAACACATTAAGTTCAAGTTGACATCATGAAGGCTAAATAGGCTATGGAGTTATTCATGATAAACAGATACTTTAGAGCTCCATAACAGATACAAATCTGGTAATAGTGGGTTGTGATTGAGAAAAAAAATCCCACAGCTATTCTTTCTGGAACCCACACTCTGAACCGAAAATGCCAAAATTTGCACTCATATATACTGTATGTAACAAAGTATTCGCACAAGCCTGCTTCTTGAACTGACAACAGCGACGACTTCTGTGCACCATGTTGCTTAACCTTTTGCAATTCAATTGACATTTCCTGACATGAACCTCAGAGTCTCACTTCTGCTAAGCTCATAATACCAACATTATGGGCAAAGTGATAGATCTTTCTCTCTCTCTGTGTCCCATTCCCTTTTCTCCCTGTCTCTTTCTCTATAGTCCTGCCTCAGGCTAGATGCCATTGTCATTCTGGCTGTATCTCTGCAATGTCACCATATCTCTGTCTGTCTGTCTTTCTGTCACACAGCCACACATGCATGTGTCCAAGAGTGTAGCAAGCGTTATTGGGACAGGGGGTGGAAGCAATTTGCTCGTGTCATACAGCAATTGAGATGAGAGAGTAGAAGAGAGAGAGTGAGAAAACGAAGGAGTAGGCTTTGAGATATTGGACTCATCCATACTCTGCCTGGCCACACTGCCCACGGGCATAACACAAAACAAAGCATGATGGGAAGAAGTGGCCATCCGTGTCACCACATAACAAGACCAGGGGAGGGAGAGCCATAACTCACTCACACCCTGCAGATATATATATGTGTGTGTGTGTGTGTGTGTGTGTGTGTGTGTGTGTGTGTGTGTGTGTGTGCGCGTGAATGTGTGTGAGTGTGTGAGTGTGTGTGAGTGAGAGAGTGTGTGTGTGTATGCACATGTTCATATCTATGCAGGAAGGAGACAGATATGATGAAGGGTAGGAGGAAGCAGTGAAGGAGTTAGAGGTTATAAGAATATGAAAACACAGCAAGGTCAAGTAGGGTGAGGACACATTAAAGCAGCAGAATACAGGAAGTGCTTGAGTTAAGTTTCACACAAACTGTGTAAAACACTCTCCTAATCACAGTTAACAGAAACTTTGAACGGACAGACGATGTCTACTTTATTCTACTCTGATAATGTCTATCAGTAATAATGGAGTTTTGAATACAAGAATACAAAGCAAGAAATGTCTATTTCTTGGGTTTATTAAATAAAAATACTCAGACCTGCCACAAGAGGGTAGTGATAATACACACAAATGTGTGCAGGGTCTGCGAGCATGAACTTGTCCAGGGTAGATCAGCCAAGTGCACCATTATGGAACAAAAATATAAGGTTTCTGGATAAAAGAAGAATAAATACGTCTTTTTTTTTTAATTTATTATTACTTTTTTTGTAATAACATTATTAATGCTTTAAAATGTCTGTTAATCATGGCAGTCAGTGCAATGAGTAGAAAGATAAATGGCTCCTTTTTTTGTAGAACATTGTATTAGCATATTGGGCAGTCTGCTGCAGTGCAGGATTCTAAAGTATATTTAAACCCAACCTGAATTAACTGAGTTTACAAACTCAGGCACATAACCACATTGCACTGTATATTATATTCTGAAGTATTTCCTGTCTTTTCTGGAATAAGAAATCTGTACTTTTAGGTTGTATTGCTTTGTTTTTAAGCCCTATGACAAGCAGGACAGCTGGTGCAATGAGGCATTGCAACTTGGCAACTCTTTCCACACAATAGGTCATTAAGTGTGCTTTTTTTCCCCAATGCAGTCCAGGTGGTAGAAACCCTAATCAGGCCATTAATTCAAGTCTTAGCTCAGTGAACGAAAAAAAAAAAAAAAGACCACACATGCTCAGAATCCTGTATGTTTAAACACCCTAAATATCACAAGAAGCAGAGGGCAGGACTTTTGGCATGCTGTAGCTTGGCATGTCATGTGTCAGTATTTGCCAGGAACTAGAGAGTAAAGCTGCTCCACAGTGTCCCAACTACAGATGAGGTTTCAGCAAACAGCAGGCATGACAGATGACCATCCAAGATCCGGTGTACCTATAACCCCATATAGCACCCGTGGTCCACCTGTAGGAGTCTAAACAAATTCTTTCCTAAACAAATAGTTTTTATATACAGCTAATCGGTAGTGCTTTTGAAAATGTCTTGAAGACATCATCAGTGGTCACCCATGAAGCTGATTGAGAGACAGCAAGCATATGTGATGTTTTTCTCAAGAGAATCTGAAATGCATGAATTGATTTAATCTACTGGTTATTAAACATTTACTTTCTAATCTAATCTAATCTAATCTAATCTAATCTAATCTAATCTAATCTAATCCCAAAGACTGAGTTGTGATGCATGTTCTAATAAAAAATAAAAAATGGCATGTTCTGCAAAACTAGAAGGCGTGTGACATATGAATACATGAACATTACCTCTTTTTAAAAAGATTCTTCTACTTGCATAAAAGAAGATGGAGATTCGATTTGTATTGTAAGGGATTGGCTAAGTGCCAGCTCTTTATGCAGCTTAGATGGGAAAAATGACAATGCGGTGGATGGAGAGTTTGTGCAACATCAGGTACACACACACACTACATGTGTTTGTGTAGTAATAGAATAAAGTGGTGAACACTGCAATCATGATATGATGAGATTATAACGGTCCAACAATGACACTGCAATCCACACATAAAAACAACTTTTAGTTAGTTCCAGCCTGTCATTTTCCATTCTTATATTTCTTTGTTTTTTTTTTAAACTCTGACAAACCATAACAATAATTATATTAACCTCTGTAAATTTTAAGAAACTATTGCGATAGTTGAAAAATAAAGAACACTTCGGTATTTTTTCTTCAAATGTTTTGCTTGTAATATAAGGATTAATCATCCATGCATTCATGACAAGGTCAGTCCAGACTTTTAGAAGCCAGCAAAAGTTTCCAGCTCATCCTGGATGTTCCCATATAATATCGCAAGCAGATCCACCTCAGGCTTTCTGTCCAGTTGTCAAACCTCATACAGCTCTAGTAATATCAAGCAGCATCTGTATAAGATTTCCAAATCACCTTGAGTGGCTCCTCTTGATTCAGAGGAACACTGGCTCTACTTCCTGATTGCTGAGCTCTTCACCCTATGACAGACAGTAAGCTCAGCAACCCAGCGAAGAACCTCATTTCTGCTGCCTGCACTCGCAACCTAATTCTTTCAGTCACTACCCACAGCTGTGCACATAGGTGAGAATAGGGTCATAGACTGAGTGGCAAACAAGCTTTAGCTGGAAACTGAGCTCCTGCTTCACCACCAAACACTGGTTACCGTGACTGTAACACTGCTGTCAATCTCCCAATCTCTTTTTCCATCACTCTTGACTAAGATCCCAAGGTACACTACACTATATGCCCAATAGTATGTGAACACATGACATTCATTTCCATATGTGGTTCTTTCCCAAACAGTCAGACACTGTAGCATTACAATTTCCCTTCATTTGGAACTAAGAGGCCCAAACCTGTTCCAGTGCACATGCACAATTTGACCTTAACCTGTTTAAACTGTTGGATGGCTGCCAGTCCTTCCTGCCCAACATTAGTTAAAGTGCCCTAGCTTAAAGTGCCTGACTCTACCTAATGCTCTTGAGGTTGAATAAGCAAATCCCTACAGCCAAATTTCAAAATTTATGTGAAAGACATCCTAGAAGAGTGGAAGCTATTGATGTGGCAAAGGGGGACTAAATCTGGTCAGCATGTCTACATACATGCTGACCAGACATACCTTCGGCCATATAGAGTATTTAAACTTCTCCACAAGTTTCCACCATCACGTCACTCTGATCAACAGTGTTGTACACTCCAACCTTTGCTGAATATTGTATTGAATATTATTCTCTTTAAAAAAGCACAGACAAGAGTAGAGAAAATACACCCACCCTAAAAGGTTTCAACGTAAATTAGGACCATTGTATTAAGTATACTCACTAAAGCACTATGCTACAGTATAGAATGCAAATTATACATTGTATAGCAGACTGTAGGGAAGCGAGGATCAACAATCCTGTAATCAACACACAAAATAAAGGCATTAATTAGGTGTCAATATTCACATCAGTAAATAATTATAATTGCAATAATTTAAGCAATACACTGTTCGGCACTTTAAATTTTATCCAATAATTCTGTGACAATATGATAGATTTGACAGATTTGATAGCAACAGATACTTTTATATCTATAAGTTTCGTTAACTTTAATTTCAAGTTTAAAATTGTCTAAATATTTCACCAATAATAGATTTACAGAAATCACCATATGAGATACATAGTGGCGCTTGGAAATGACTCAATCTAAAAAAAAAGGAGCTTTTTTTGCTTTGATCTAATCTAGAGCGACATTTTGTGACTTTGTTGTTCTCTGTGTTAGTAGACAGATGTTATTGCACGTTGGAAACAAAGCACCTGGTGTTAGCACACATTTCTAGATGTCATTCTCTACGCAGGAGGAATTACAAAACATACACACACACGCGCGCGCGCATACACCCATACGCTCAACAAAGAGACAATGTGAGAAAGAGATCTAGCTTATGTGTTAGAACTAAGCCTTCTCTTCTTAGTAGCATTAAGTATCAGGGTGCACCTGAAGGACAGAGAAACCCACAAAAAGCACACACACTGAAGTCCACGGGGTAAACCACATTTGATGAATGAATTGGCAACACACTACTGGTCTTTCCCCCTTGACGTTGCTTAACAACCTAATATGATACAGCAAAGGCCAAGACAGGAAGGTGTTTGCTGTGACTTTGTTCCAACACTACTGCCTCATAGGGTTTTGGCAAGCAGAGAGAGGTAGTGTTCCCCTTGGAGAGCATCACACTGTCCTGATTGCCTCTCATTTAAAGGTGAAACTAGACAAAACTGCACTACTGATCCATTTTTAGGAGGATCATAGCCTTAGAAGAGGTGAATAAAAGAAGGGAAAGTTATATTCTGCTAGGTTATGGGGAGAAAGGAACGGAAGGTGAAACCCTGTCATCCTTATTACAAATATAAGCACCTAAGCATCTTTCATTTCATTATTCATCAAGAAAAAGTAATGTCCAAGATGTACTTTTGGAATAAATTATACATTATTATAAAGACAAAAATGATCTTTTTTTTACATTATTATATTGGACTATGCTCTTTTCCCCCGTGGCTAAATCACAAAATTGTAATGTTTCTAGAACAAAGTGCATCCCCATTACATTATTCCCTATGTAGAGCTCATGTGCAGTTTAAAGCTCTTTGGGATTAGTTCTAAATGCAGTGAAAATATACTGCATTAAGATGAAACTCTGATGGCAAATTACTGTTTGTAAATAATTAAAAGAGTTTGAAACATTAACATTTATGATATAACTCAGATTCCCTCCTTGTGATTCTCCTAGGAATGCAACACCGTTCATAATTTATGCAGTATGAAAGCTTGCTGTAGCACCAATGCTAATAATTCAACATCCCATGCCTATGATAACGCTAAAGTCTAACATTAGTCATGTCCTTTTGAATATCAAGTTATGTCACCAACCACTCTTGTTCTGAAAAGTAAGTCTGATCCTGTGTAAAAAAGTAAAGCACTAAATTAATAGTCATTTTACTATATGCTCATTTCTCTCTACTCTATGAAGTTATTGGTATGACTAAATTGATCTGATTCGTTTTGTTTTAAGTAGATTACTTTTGCCTATTTTTTTTACATGATAGTAGAAATTCTGTTTATCAGTAATAGCACTTTGTCATAAATAGGGGCTTTCTACACACTTCTGGTAGCTTTAAATGAGTATATGTGTTACTTATCTGTTCCCCTTAAGCAACCTTGGTTGATTTCCAGCCATGTTTAAATAGAGAGGGTTTTACCTATTCAGGTGAAATAATGTCCTCTTTAGTCTGAAGCAGCTGCGTTGAAAATCAGCAACACTGAGGTGTTTTTACTTTCACAAATTCTGGGATACCCTATAAGTATTTTCAAGGGGAAAGAGCCTGCTCTTGGTGGTGGAGTACTTTTTTTTTTACCATTACACTGGCATTCGATTAGTATAAATAATTACATTGTTTTATGGCTGCAACTCAGATATAAAATTAGTCAGGACACTGTTGTCTGGGTTTGAAATGTTTTTACCTCTGTTGGATAAACTTACACAGAATGTGAGTGGTTGAAGATAACACCTTCAAATTTTAGATGCACTTGGGACATCTCAGAAAGCAGAAATGGGTTTAATATCACAGTTTACTAAGAAGATATGAACATTTGTGTAAAGACATTTTTTTTGGAACTTATCTATAAATATGTTGCTCCTAGTAGGGAAGGTAAAAACCCTAAGCCCTAAGTATCTACTTTCATATGAGCCATTAGCTACCTCTGTGGACATTGACGTTGAAATTCAATGCTGAACATAGTTACAAATTCCATTTTTTTTGCTTCTGATCAGCATCATTACTGTCACAGTACTGGTGTGTGGTGGTAATGCAGAAGCACAGCTTGTAGTTTACTGATTATCTCCTATGGTGATGGGTTTTGGGTAGTGACTAAAAGAATAAGGTCATGGGTGCATGCGGATACTCTACAGTGTTGCTGGCCTTGCTCTCTGTGATAAGGTGAGGAGTTTGACAATCCTGGAGGTCCTCTAGTACAACCATTGCTTCTGCAAATTGAAAGAAGCCAGTTGAAGTGCTTTGTGCATGTTATAAGAATGACCTCTGCTTGTTTCCCACTAGAGATGTATCAGGCACATCCCACTGGTTGGACCGCAGGGCTGACCCAGGACCTGGTGGAGAGATTATACATCACAGTTGGCTTGGGATCCCCAGGGAAGATCTAGAATCTGTGGCTAAACATAGAGGGATAACCTTCTCGTACTCTTGCCACCACAACACTCACCAAGAAAATAAAAATTAAACCAATGAAAAATATATAGATTGCCAAGTTATTAGTTGTTTGTCTGATAATTATAAAGAATGATTTGCTGTTCCTGACTGGAACTCAAAAAAAAAAGTGTTAAATTCTTGTTTCGGACCATACGTCACGAGCCGAAGGTAAAGGCGGACAAGTGCAGAACTTATTTAATAAGGAACAGCAGCAACTAAACTGTGACACACAAGTTAGTAGAAAAACCAGGCAACAAAACACAGCAACTAAGAACAAATCTGGAAAACACAAAGGCTAGCACAGCAAACACAATGAGACACCAACAGGAGCTAGACAAAGATAATGTGACAGACAGAATCTTTAATAAGGTTACTAAACAGCAGGTACAGAACAGGTGAGTACAATGAACACATGAAATGGGAGACACATAAGAAGAAGTGTGCAACTTAAATGTACAGGTCTGCCCTCTGGTGGTCTGGCAAGGATGTATCCAAATAATTCGTGACACCCATGACTTAATTTGCCAATGAAGACCCTTTTTGGACTAGGACTTTGAGTGCACCGAAGTAAATGCAAACTTTTCAGGAAGAGATGTTAAGTTAATTTGTCAGGTAATTACCTAATCTTGTACAGCTATGTGCTCTGGTGCTTAGCTAATGTAAATTCTATTTATACAGGACACAGATAATTACACTTGATAGTTTTAACTTTAGGGATTTAGTTAACTTGAAATGGCCTGGATAACCTGCTTTGGCTTGTGGAACAGGAGTCAATTTTCTTCACTGGGCGTACATGACTCTTTTTTGCTTCGATTACAAATATGAACACCTCATCCCTGTTCATGCTATGTTTTCGTTAGGAAAACTGCAGACCAAACCTCAAACCTCAAGCGGAAATGGAAATGCCAAATATATTTAATCATCTTCAAAGACAGAGATTGATCACTTTGTTTTGAAATACAGTTGGCACACAATGACTTTCATTGATCAACAACAGTGATTAGGTATAACAACATTATCAGCTTTTACCACTCAGCCATTCTGGTTCTGCTGGTCTAAGCTGTTTTTTCCCTTCTTTCCACTTATCCATTTCACCTTTAGGTTAGAGTTTGTCTCACTCTGATGGTAGAGGTCTGAGGAACAACAAACACTATGACAATTGGATTTTTTTTTTTTTTTACTCTCAATTATTTTTTTATTATCAGCAATATATTCCTAGAGCATAAACCCATCATTTATGTTTAAAACTAAGATAATAAAACATCCATTTTGTCCTTATTCAGCTTCTATTTAATATGTTGTATTTTGATTAGCTTAACATAATGACTATCTACTCTGCCATGTCAGACAATTATTTACAATAAAAGTAATTAGCTTTTTTTTTTTTTATCTATACTGAAATGTTTGTAAATCTATTTAATAGAGCAACCAGCTGATTAAGTCAATTCTGCCAAGCCTCCACAACTGAAACTTTTTTTTTCAATAATATGTAATATCAGCTAGTAAATCAACTTGTTTGTGTATTATTCCCATACAACTGCACACTTCTATCTAACCATGCAAATCCATGTGTCTAGACCAGAAACAAAGAAATTCAAGAGTTTTATTAAAGTTAAAATAATTTCTTTATAACATTTATTACCTAATGTTGCTATTACTTAACTATTGCAATATACACATAGTATACATATACAGTAGGATGGTAAGTTATTTCAGTGGACAACTGGTGTTTCTTATACATGCTCATGTATAGTGGACAGTTTTTGGCTCAAATATAAATTGCTTGAGTTTGTATAGAATGCCATTTTTCTATAAAATTTGACATCTTTGATTTAACTCAATTTAATTCAATTTTATTTGATTAGCACATTTAACAATGGAAATTGCCTCAGATGAGGTTTACAGAACAAACAATACAAAAAAAAAAGTATTATACAAAGATTAATATAATACACAAATTCAAGATTAATATTAGACTTATATTTAAATGTGTTTGTAGTCATCCACAATGAATGAGCCTTAGGTGACTGGTGAGGAAAAACTCCCTTCAAAACGAAATTAGACAGGTGCATAAATTTGGGCACCCCAACAGAAAGGAAAAAAAAAAAAAAAAAAAAAAAAAAAAAAAAAAACACACATCAATATTTAGTAGAGCCTCCTTTAGCAGAAATAGGACACTATAGCCTGTAATGAGTGTCTGGATTCTGGATGAATGTATTTTGGACCATTCCTCCTTACAAAACATCTCCAGTCCAGTTAGGTTTGATGGTTGCCGAGCATGGACAGCCCGCTTCAAATCACCCCACAGATTTTTAATGATATTCAGGTCTGGGGACTGGGATGGCCATTCCAGAACATTGTACTTGTTCCTCTGCATAAATGCCTGAGTAGATTTTGAGCAAATTTTACTGTGGGTAGCCAGTGTTTTTCTTGGAATGCTGTGTTCTTTTGCCACCATGCATAACGCCCCTTGTTATGTCCAAATAACTCAATCTTTGTTTCATCACGCCACAGCACCTTATTCCAAAATGAAGCTGGCTTTTCCAAATGTGCGTTTGCATACCTCAAGCGTCTCCGTTTGTGGAGTGTGTGCAGAAAACTCTTCTTTCACATCACTCTCCCGTACAGCTTCACCTTGTGCAAAGTGTGCTGAATTGTTGAACGATGCACAGTGACACCATCTGCAGCAAGTTGATGTTGTAGGTCTTTGGAGGTGGTCTGTGGGCTGTTTTTGACCGTTCTCACCATCCTTCGCCTTTGCCTCTTCAATATTTTACGTGGCCTTAACAACTCTTCAATAACTTTTTGTAGCCTTCCCCTAAACCATAATGTTGAACAATATTTGTTTTCAGGTCATTTGAGAGTTGTTTTGATTCCTCCATGTTGCCACTCTTCAGAGGAGAGTCAAAGAGAACAACAACTTGCAATTCGCCGCCTTAAATACCTTTTCTCATGATTGGTTGCACCGGTCTATGAAGCTCAAGCCTTAATGAGCCACCAAACCAATTGTGTGTTCCAATTAATCAGTGCTACATAGTTACAGGTATTCAAATCAACAAAATGGCAAGGGTGCCCAAATTTATGCACCTGTCTAATTTCATTTTGGTGCATATTGCACATATTCTGTTAATCCAATAAAACCCATTTCACTACTGAAATATTACTGTATCCTTCAGTTATTTGATAGAACAAAATGAAATTGTTGAACCAAACACCCAAATATTTATAAATAAAAATCATGGAAATTGTCAGGGGTTCCTAAACTTTTGCATACAACTGTACTGTATATCAGACTGGTATTTTCTGAACCAGATCTTAAACACATCATGTTTAAATATAATATATAGATGAAGATATAATGTTTGCAATGTTAAATAGCAAAGTTGATCTCTTTTTATAATAAATTTCTCTTATTTAATCTGCAGTTTAGATAGAGGACATAGATTACTTAGACATGAATTAAAATCCTTACCATTGCATGTTTTAAATATTTACTCAGTTACTCATTCAAATGTAAAGTAAATGCCATCTTTCAATGGATTTTAAAGGTATAAAGTATTCCTTAAATATTGACCATTTGATTTACCTTAATTTCTAGCAGGGCCTTAAAGTTTAAAAGGTTGATATAACATATTTGTTGTCCCACAGTAAATACCCATTCTTTAAATATACTGTAGCTGTCCAGACAATTTATTACTAAGAACCAGGTGAAGCAGTACTAAGTAAAATAGTGAAAGACTGAGGATATGAAATAAAGGCATCGAGACAGAATCTGAGAGATGAATGAAGAATCTCTTTCAATCATGGAGACAAAAAAATAAAAGTCAACAAAAGTGTGAGGAGAGAGAGAGAGAGACAGACAGACAGAGAGTGATGGCAAACATGCTAATTCTGAATGAAAGGAGTGCTAAATTAAAAGACGACAGGCTGGAAAAGAGCAGGCACAAACAGCCATGGGTAGCAGCAGAACCATTGTGAGGTTTTTAATTCTTGCCACATTGCATTAATGGAGTGTAGGGACCCATCTGTGCTTTGAAACTAGGAGTGTGTCTGGTCTCAGGCGCTGAAGATTCATTCTCATCTTGGTTAATTAACTAGAAAGGTAATTTCTTAAAGAAAAATGCCACTACTGTGTATTGTAGCTACAGTAAGAATGCAACCTTCTGCTTTTATGCTATTAAATGAGGAACATGTTTTGTGTATTGTTTTCTAGTCATTGACCCTTTTGCTGAACTCAATTTGGTTATTTTTGAATGCTGATTTTTTAAATGGATGAAGACTTGTTTGAAATTTCACTCCTTTTGATTTCTTGCAGTGTATTCCTCTTTGCTCTGATCCTTTCTCAGGTCACAGAAAAAGCTTCCAACTATGAATCTCCATTGATTTTTTGCTTGCCTCGACACACAAAATCTACAAAGCGAGAACAAGGGAAACATGGCACATCTGAGAAAGGTGCTCAGTAGATTCTGATTCAACTTGCTGCTATGTTATTCCCACCCGCTGTCGTCTGTCCAGATATGTTCATGGTCCACACACATAGCCCCTTTTAACTCCAGTTTCTCAAAAGACTCCCATGCAACTCATGTAGAGCAAAGCACTAGTCTACTTCAAGGTGAAACAAACTAAAAAAAAACACAGTTCCAACACTTCCAGCACATTCTCCAAAATCTGTATGATATAACTAGGTCTTAAAATGTTCTTATATGTTTATATTTTACTTGTTTATTTCATGGATGGTCTAAAGGACAACATTGTCCAATTGATTGACATTTCGGTTAATTAAACTGCAGGATAGCATGAAAGTTATAGAAATGGGAGTGAAAAAGAGACATTCGATATGCTTGTCACTGCACTGCACATACTGTACTTATAAATTGCTTTTTTATTTAACAGTTCATGGCATGCATGTATGTAAAAATATTATTAAAATCAATCAAATAAGCTTCTTAAATATATGCACAAATGTCTGTTTTTCAGCTGTTTTTAATAATCACTAAGATTTTGTTTTTGCTGTACAAGAGATTTGGGTTTGAGATCAAAATACAATTTTATTTCCTGATATTTACACCTAAAGCACCTTTCACTCTTCAGCAACAGAACCCCTGGTTTACCTTGTTTCACATTGCTCATACTATACCTGGGATTAACAATTAATCTTGGCTATTCATTATTTGACATTTCACACTATACATTTGTAAACACTTGGTTAACCTTTTTATTAGCATATTTGCAGCATCAACAACCGTGACTTGCTAAATGCAGTGTTTTGACCATGAGAAAAAAACATCTGTGCCTGAGCAGACATTATCTTGGACGGTTGTCTTTTTCGCCTTTATAAGATTTGCTGATATCTAACTTTTGCTCTGTTTTTTTGGTATCATGTATTTCCCCTCACTAAACCACACACTTTTGTGTTTCATTGTTTTGCCAGTACTGTGTGTTCTGGATTATTACTGCCATTGTTGTGTACTGATTGCCTGACTTCTGTCCTCTTTCCTCTACTGATCATTTTGCCTGCTTGCTCTTTAAAATCAAACACTTTTACTGTACCTGTATATTACTCAACTTTCTGTACATAAAATTCACTCAAGTCCTTAAATACTCATTATTATTTCTGACCGTACTCTGTGGTTTGTCCTTAACGAAACTTTCCTGACCATAACATGACATTATTTATTTTTCTGACAAATGCTGCAACCACTGTGTTTTTTTGTGACTGTAAAAAGCATGTGATATGAGGCTCACACTGACTGTTCAGTTTCTGATTGGGTGTCTGTTGGTTAACATCTGTCCTAACATTCTAACACTGTATTGTTTGACACTGTACATGTTTGGCACTTTAATGCGGGGTCAACTTGCTAACCTTACTTCAGAGCAGGGTTTCATAGCCCCAGGTAAAAAGCAGTACTAAACCTACTTCTAGACTGTGTTCCTACTTAACATTTCTAACTGGGCATAAAAGTGGGTTTAGAACAGTGATAACCTAGGGTTAAGTTCAGCTAAGTTTATTTTCATTTGCTTGAAGTCTATCTGTTCCTATACTTCTTCTCACTAAAGATTGGGTGGTCTGTCATTAAAGGTGCCATATTCTAAGTTATTTAACAAATTTAGATATAGGTATCAGGAAATGAACACTGAAACTGTGATATATTGTCTCATATATATCTATTGATATTAAATGTCAGAAATTAGTTTCTCACAAAATTCTGAAACTATAAACAGCTGTTTGCCTGATAAATAGTGAACAGAAATAAATGCCATTTCAATGCAATTCATGTGGCTATAAATTTCCGCATGGCAGAAAACTTCCTGAGTCTTAAAATCACTGGATGTTAAATAATATTTTTGGTTTGTTTATTATTTTTAGTCTGCTTATTATTACTCTTGTTATGTGGAATATTCAAGTGAATTGGCACTTACTATTAAAACTCTGGCACAACATATTGTACGATTAGCTAAACTCTCCCCAAAATAATTTAAGCTGATTAATATTAATATTTGAAAATTAATATTTGATGGTTTGCAATGTGAAAAAAACATTTTTACTTTTAAAACATTGGTTAGACTACAGTCAAAATTCCCATCATTGTCTTTATCGGTTGTTGTGTCTCGGCTGCAGTCAGGCTTCAGTGATGTGTTATGATTAATTGACTTTGAGGGTGAGGCTTTGGCTTCCGCTGACTAGGCGCTGGGACCATATGCTAATTACGTTAGCATGGCAGGAGGCAGCGTGTAAATGCTTGCGAGGGCAGTTGTACACTCTCTGGAGGGCTGGAGCAGGAGCAATCGTCCTGACAGCAAGTGTGTGAGGGGCTGAAAGGGTTGAAATGAAGGTGGAACATTACGTCTCCCTCCTGCTGAGAGATATTTTGATGTGCCTGACATTAACAACAGAGTCAAAGCATGGAAATACGACAATGAAGATGCAACGTTTCAAGGGCAGCACATGCTTTTTACACCCAAACACATAAACCCTTTATTCAGTCATGCTGCATGTTAATTTGCAAGTTGTTCCCCAAATATGAATAAATGATAGTCATTACTTAAGTCATTATGGAAATATTGTTGCTTTTCCACACTCTATGGACACTCTAAAACATTGCAACAACAAAAATAAAGCTTCAAAACATTTTTACTATATAAATACATTTGCGCTGATCTTTAAACCATGTTTGAATAAAAGCAATATTTGTTTTAATTTTATAGTAAATCTTTACTACATTAACTTTTAGCTGAAGTATTGAAAATGTCAGAAATGACAGGATATATATGATGCGTTAAGGAAAATGAAACTGTTCATTGAAAGGAACTGCTCAAGGGACAAAATGTTTATATATTTTAAAAGACATATTTATACTACTTTTAGACAGAAAACTGTATCCTCATGGGTACTCATTAGGTTTATTCAATGATTAGTTAATTAGTAGTTAAAATTAAGTGTGTTTGTGGTGCATAGTGGCTTGGAGGTAGCCATTGCAAATTTGTGAGCATTAACATGGAGTTGGTTGCCCTTGGAAACTGGAGCATGGCTGTGGGGATTTGTTCAGCCATTAAGAACATAACTGAGGTCAGACACTGATGTTGGGCAAGGAGGCCTGGTTCACAGTCAGGGTTTCAATTCATCAATTCATCTCAAAGGTGTTCAGAGGGGTTGAGGTTCTTCCTTGGCAAACCATTGTGGTAACTTCTCCAAGGCAAACCATGTCTTTTGTGCAAAGGAGCATTGTGATCCTGGAACATGTTTGGGTCTCTGAGTACCAGTAAGGAGAAATCTTAATGTTACAGCATATAAAGATACTATATAATACTATACATTTATATACTTATCTCTATTTATACTATATAGATCCACATATAAGTGTATTTGTCAGGCATCCACATAGTTTTGGTCATGTAGTGTATTTGTGATATATGTTTGGTTCATTCATTTATTCCCCTTTATTTAGTTAGAGTACTTTGAGTGAATCTACCCCGAGAACACTGGACACACATTCACACCTGGGAGAAATTTAGCCTAACCAATCCACCAACAGCATTTTTTAGGGGAGAGGTGAAAGGAAATGATTGAGAACCCAGAGGAAACTGACACAGACACAGGGAGAACATGCACACCTCAGGATCAAACCGGGGATAGTGGATGTGTGAGATTGGAACAATACCACTGTGACACTGAGGTGCCCCTCACTGAGATGTCCTGTGATTACATAAAATAACACTCTCACTCTTCTGTTATCTCTAAACCACTTTCAATGCAGCATGTTTAAACCTGGACATTTTTTGACTAAGAGCAAACGCTAAAGCTAACTGATGCTTGCCTTTGTTTGATTCAGCTCTACTTGTTCTAAAGGGTCACACCAGTCATTGCAGTCAGAGTAGGCCAAAGGGCCTGTTTCTCCTGCCCACATTCTGACCTCCATCTCACTGACTGAATCCAATTATCGGAGAACAGGGAGCTGCAAGCCAATAGGATTAGTTAATGCTTGTGTTGATTTGTTGTGGTTCATGTGCCATGGTTTGACTTCCAGTCTTAATGGATATTTTCTAAGGCAGCTGGATTAACTGTTGAAACAATAGCATCAACTGAGAGCACATGCTAATTTAACATAATGCAAAGTCACTGTTTAATAATGAACTGAAGACTCAGCAATGTTGACCAGCAGAGTGCTGAATATTCTCTAATGTCAATTTACAAATATGAACATATATCTTGTGACAGGAAGAGAAGCATGCTAAAACCTTGTATGGAATATCAAAGTTCAGTGTTTTTGACATATAAAGTCTCTAAACACTCTGAAAGCATGTGATTATGGCATTGAGAAAATGTTACTTTGTCCCCCTCTTCTTTGGTTTATACAATATGAAATGTGGCTCATACCTTTTGTGTGCAATTACTTCCTTTGTGTAATTGCACATAAAAGGTACAAACCACCTTTCATATCCCACTTACCTGGCTTTTTTGCCTCTGACTTTCCTTTTTCTTCTTTTGTCACTGCTAAATGGTTGACAATTGCATTTTAAAGGCTCTTTTTCCATTTCCCGATCCACCCTCAGACACCCACACACCCACTCACACAATTTTTCCATCCTTTCTTTGGGTTTCTTCTCTCTTTCCCTGCATTTTATTTTAGACACACTTTGCAGATGCAATTAAGTTTGGTCTTTTTGACCCAAAGAAAATGCAAGAAAGAAAAACAACAACTATCTTTTAGTTCTTTACTTTTAATTCTTTAGTATTAATTCCTGTTAATGGTTGATTTGTTTGTTCTTTTTTTAAGGAGGAAATATAAGTGATGACACAATTGCTTGACTCCCAGATTGATCCTTATTAAGTTGTGTTAGACAAACATAAGTTGTGTAGTATTGGATTTTCTCTTTTGGGGTTTTGTAAAGTAAGATCATTCTGAGTCACCTGTGGCCTTTCAAATATAGGCCTATTGTATATTGTTCAATAACAAACAATTGTTTGCAATTTATTCACATAGAGCATTCCATGATTTATATTGCAGATACACTACTAGCCACACCAAACCATAATCTATTTAAAGACACACACACTTACACACATTAGCTTATCAACTCCAAGCTGTGTTGTGATGAGACACGCTCACGGTCAGAGGAAGAATGGAACTAAGATGTCCTTGCAGCCTGAGGTTGAACTGTCTCAGGTGGGAAATATTCGCTGATCCTATCATAATTCCCTATCATAACTGTGTTATTTTTAAGCCTTATATTTCAGAGAATAATAGATATGGAGCCCACAAATGTCATTATTTCTGCCTAATAAGCGTGTATTTTGAGAGCACATGCACAGCCATGACACACATTAGACTGCCAGTCCCTACTGGTCTGAATCATTCTAAATTCAGCAAATTAATAAATCTCGAACCAGTTAGCAGCAATTAGTACATTTATATAAGCTCCAAAGTGCACTAGATACATTTCAACCCCACAGGATAAAACAGCATGTTGAAAAACACTATGGTTAGAGGTATAGACTCTTACATGGTGATCTAGTGAAGGTTCATTGCTTTGTGAGATTAAAACATTTCCTTGGGTCTGAGTAGTGTATGATAAAAAACTCTGTTTCTGCTAATTTATTTAAAATATTTCATTTACTTATACTTTGGGTTGTTAGCCATTGTGTGTTTGCTTGTGTTTTGTACTTACAGTACAATATATTCATAGTGAATACTCATAGCACAAGCAATCTCCTTTTGCCAGCTGAGAGTTCATGTATCCTGAAATGCCTTGGGCTTCTTCACTCATAAATAACAGGCGGCCAGGCAGATGACCATAAACTGTGACATCCCTCCCATACTTCCTGGCCCCATGAAGAGCTGAAAGAAAAAAAAAAGAATGATAGCAGAAGCAGTAGAGCAGAAGGAAAAAAAACAAAACAAAGCACTTTGATCATAGCTGAAATACATTTTGCCGGCTTTTATCTAGGGGAATTGATTTTATGGCATCCATAACCTTCTACAGCACTGAACTTCGAAAAGAACCTTGGAGTGATACTGAACCTTGCTGTCAGGAGAAATCCAAAAGGCTTTGAGCTGACATTTTTATTCCTTACTTCTCTTTCTCTTCTTTTTTTTCTGTACATGAGGGAAAATGCTAATTGTCTTGAAGGAACAGTTGAAAATTTGCTTGCCTCAGTGGTTTTGGGTTTGGGAGCTTGAGATGGATTTAATCCATACTGTAACATGGTTCCATTGTAAATACAATTTTACATGCCACATAATGCAGTCTCTGAGAGAGAGTGTGCATATGTGTGTATCATACAGTAATATGGGTGTCACTCTTGACAGCATTTTTCATGTTCCTTTTCCATTGCAAATAAGTGCCTGCCTGGTGAGCTGTGAAGGGCAGAGCAAAGCTTTTGGTCAAGATGCATGACTTTCAAACATGCACACACCCGCTGTCTTATCTCTGCATTAACAAGAGTGCCATTGAAGAGGTGTGTGCTGCATGTGTGTGCGTCTGCACGAGTTCTCAGTGGAGTGAACAATTTTGTACCATAGTGATCCTCCAGATTTTTCCATCTTTCCAATTACTTTAAGGAAACCTGTGTGTGAGCACATGAGAAATTCCTCATGACCCCAAGGCCATCTAATAAAACAACATGGCTATAAAAAGTGGCACACAGCAGGATTACAAATCCGAGAGATGGATGATATATGGAATGTCGCTTCTGAAAATAAACCAGCACAAACATGAGCACGAAACATAGATACGACTGGAACACACTAAAGGATTTATTTTTAGATAAATATACTCTTTGTATTTATCTGTAAAATTATCCAAGTCACAAGCAGCTGTCTATCTGCTTCTCTATATTTCTGAAACTTCATGTGACAGCTGAAAGAGTGCTGAACATTATTAATTCTGTCTTTTGATTTGTCAGGCACTCTGAAGGGAGCTGGTGTCAGTCTACAGAGCTGAGATTAAAAGATCTTCTTCATCTCAGTCCTGCTGACTCAGACACTGTCACATCCTAGAGGGCACCATAGTCATGAAAAACATGAATGCAAATGCAGAATCTTTTACACAAGCAAATCTGTACTGTAATATCGGGAGTTTTGCAACTTTACAATGGCAAACAATACAATACTTCAGTTTTAAAAAAACTTTAAATATTTGGCTAAATAGACTAAACTTATATTCACAGTAACAATAGACAAAGAGACTTACACACATTATGTTCATTGATTTTAAGACAATCCCCCACCCTCAACTTTAGTTCCTACCGGCTATCAGTTTCTTGTACAAAATGATAACTGTCATTTCATCTTATCCTGTCCTATACAGCTACTCTTTAAATATGTAAAGAGTCAATATGAAGAAAAATGAAACTTTGTAGGAGGTAAAATAGAATGTTGGTGCTTCATGTAAGTCACATTGAATTGTGAATAAATTTGTTGTTTAACTAAACAGCCTCATAGGTTTATTTTTTTTGTATTAATCTACAAACATACATTATTATTATTATTATTATTATTATTATTATTATTATTATTATTATTATTATTATTATTATTATACTCATAAATACTCATTAACCAGGCAAGTATGAAATTTCCATAAGTATTCTTATTTCACTCCGCATTTTGTGTTTTCTATTAGTCATCTTTTGTTTGATGCTTTATGCTTGGTGACTATTTGGGAGAGCTTTTTCACCCATTTCTCTCTGAAGAACCTATCAATCTCTGTCAGGTTGGATGAGGAGCATTGCTGCGCCACTATATTCGGGTCTCTCCTGAGATGTTTGAACAGTTTCGAGTTTGAGCCCAGATGTATCATTTGCAGTCTTGTCTCGGCTGTGGGTTTCAGATGATTGTCGTGTTAGAAGGTAAATCTTTTCTCCAATCACTTGGCCTGATGGTCAGATACAAGGGAAGAATTCACACTTGTCTCTTGTAAAGCACATAGGACCAAAAATACCAATGGATATTCTGTAGTCTAATGCTGTTTGGATTTCTTGTACTTAAAATTGCAAACCTGAAATGTAATAATATAGGGCCTGATGTATGCACATGAGCCGCTGCAAAAAATTGACTTAATGCTGCGACAAATGGCAGTTGTAAAGCATCTGACATTAACATCCAGCTTACTAAGGCTGTGCCTCATCATGTAAACCACATCTGGGCCCACCTACTATATGCAGTCTGTCTGAGGCACAAATTGCTATTTGTCATTGTACAGTAGTGAAATTATAAACGTCAGAGCTATCAAAAAGCTTAGGAAATGCAAGCTCAGTGAGAAAGAGATAAATGTGTTAATAAATAAAGTTCTTATTAAATGAAGTCTCTGGTGTCAGCACAAGTAAATGATGTGGAGAGCATTAATACAGCTGATATGCCAATTGGGTTTTACTCTAATGAAAGACATTTCATGCTTTATAGCTCTTTTTTTTCTTCTTAAATTTGCTACTTTAGAAACTGGACAGTGCTCAGTAGTGCAATTTAGTTGGGTCACACATCCACATCTTGATCCATACAAAGCATTGCTCTTCTTAATATTCTATCATGTTTCTTTCAGTTGTGTGTTGTTTTTTTTTTTACTACTGGCAGTGAAAGAAGACTCAAAGGTGACAGTAAAATATCATCCTGAATATTTTGGTATAACCAGCCTTGAGATTATTAGATGTGTAACTATTTATCTTCCATCATTAGTAATAGATTTATATGTGTGCCATTTAGACAGAGAAGGATATGGCATATAGCAACAGTCCCTTCACAAATGTCCTAAAATGATCTCATATTATTACACATATTGAGATATAATTATGAGAAAGAATGAAAGAAAATCATACACTATATAGCAAAAAGTTTGTGAACATCTGACCGTCAGACCCATATGCAGTGTTGTAATGTAACGAAGTATAAATACTTCGTTACCGTACTTACTGTAAGTAGAAATTTCACGTATCTGTACTTTACTTCGCTATTTAAATTTATGTCAACTTTCACTTTTACTCCACTACATTTTCTAGATAAAATGTATACTTTTACTCCGTTATATTTCCACTAAGCGTCTTCGTTACTACAAAATAAAATAAAAAAAAAATAATAAAATTGCGACTGCAATAAGGGAGGTTTGGCGAATCACTGCTCCTAGATTGCATTACGCTCCGCACGCTCTATTTCAGCGTAATGTTCAGCGCCAAAAGGAGGCGGAGCCACAACTGAACCTGAGCCACAACAGAGCCACATTTTTTACTGTTACCACAAAGAGCCACATCATACACATGGGCACACATGATCATCACCTTTTTTCCCTGACATTTTGAGAGCGAACGTGACACAAATTGTTTACTCAAATGATCTTGCTCCTACTGGGAAACTTTGAGGTATTTTCATCCCACTCACATGCGCGTTTGACGAAAATACCGTATTTAACTCAAGCGAAGTGAACACGCACGTTAAAAAGACACACAAACTTCGATATGAACGTAAGAACCGCATGAAACCGGGCAAAGAGCCGCATGCGGCTCGGGAGCCGCGGTTTAGCCACCTCTGTCGTAGACGACCACCCGGACGATAGTGGTGAACTCGGTGAACAGGGTGAAGAAGATAACGTTATACACCCGTGGCCATATTTGCAAGAAATGTTTCTGTACATTGGAATGAAAGATTCTTCCTACCGGATGAAGTGCCTCTTATGCCTACCGAAATTCACTGAAATTTTACTTTTTACTTTTACTTCAAATACTTAAGTACATTAAATATCAGAAAATGACTTTTGATACTTAAGTACAGTAAATATCAGATACTTTAAGACTTTTACTTGAGTAATATTCTAAAAGGTGACTTTCACTTCTACCAAAGTCTTTTTCTAGTACGATACTTGTACTTTTACTCAAGTATTGCTTTCTAGTACTTTATACAACACTGCCCATATGTAGGCCTTCCCTTATCTGTTACCACTGATTTGGAAGCTCACAATTCTATAGAATGGCTTTGTATGCTGTAGGATTACAATTTCCTTTTCCTTTAACTAAAAGGACCAAATGTGTTCCAGTATGACAATGAGCCTGTGCACAAAGCAAGCTCCTTAGAAACAAGGCTGCAATGGAAGAACTTGAGTGAACTGCACAGAACTCTGACCTCAAACCAACTGAACATCTCTGCAATGAACTGGAAGAGCAACAGCACCCCAGACCTCCATGTACACCATCAGTGCCTGACCTTACTGATGCTCTTGTGGAAATCCAAATCTAATAAAGCTTTCCCAGAGGAGTGGACGTTATTTTAGCAACAAAGTGGAACTAAATCAGGAATGTGATGTTCAAAATGCACATATGGGTTTGATGATCAGGTGTCCACATACTTTTGACCATAACGTTTATCTGCAGTCCAAAGGATTCCCCAAAACTTAATTATCAACAACCTGGCAGCTCTAATTCAGTAACATAAGCTTTATTCAGTACTGTGTGAGTGTGAGTGAGAAAAAGGAATTTGTTTATTTTTCTAACAAATTTAAATTTTTAGTTACAAACAGGAATTGAGGGCATATCTCAAGAACTTTGTGATCTAGTGAGATCAAACTTTGTATGTGAGTAAAGGGTCTACGCTAAAGGTAGTGTTAGAATCCAAAAATTAAGTAACCCTTCATCTAGCTTTTGTAATATTTAACATCAAATTAAGATACTTCCTGCAGATTTTTAAATTATTGAGTGTGAGATTTGCAAAGCAGCAAGATCACCATCTTAAAACCTTTTTTTTTTTTTTACTGCTTTTTACTCAAAAGTAAATTGACATTAAATTGGAGAAATGAGCAGTTTCAATAAAATTAGTCTTGTTCATGTTTATTGTTTGCTGGATTTTATCTCCACGCAACTTTTTTTTATTTCTTTTCATTTTTTTCATACAGTTTACTCTTTTTTCATTTACAGATAGACTTTTTTCATACAGCTTAAAACAGAGTGAGTAAAATTAATTCTTGCTCTATGTGCATTCAGGGTCAAAAAGGAGGGCATGCAAAAGCCATCTTGCTTCGGTGATTGAACTCCAAAAGACAGGCAAATAGAAAGTTGATGGAATACTGATGAATCGGATAATTGGGGATTCTTGGCAGAGTCTGTCAAGCTGCTCTGGGCATAGAAGTTATCTACTTCATCTGCAATCGACAGCCAATAGGGAGAAGAAGACAGTCAGGCAAATAAAGAGGAACAATTGAAAATGAGAGACAAGCATCTAGGGTAAAGCCTGCCTGATAACCTAAAGCACTTTAAAAGTGGTTGAATGATGTCTTAAGAATGTTGACATTGTTGTTGTATTTGAGCCTAAATGTCCTCAATTCAACCAGCTTAGATTGTAGTCAGAGATGGTTCTGGGTGTCTATTTATATATTTTGGGGCTTTTTCACTGAGGTGAAGGTTAAAGCCTTTTCTCTCTATAGTGGTTTGGGATGTGGTGTTAAAGTTGATATCACATCTCAGCTGAACTCTCTCTCAGACTTTTTCACAGCTCAGAAATTTCATCAAAACTTTTCTCCTGCCCCACAGAAACCTCTTCTCACCCCTCATGTCCTCCCATATCAGCAAGAGGTGTAAAGTTTCAGGATCCAACTTGATAAATTCCATTTCAAAACAAAGTAGGAAAGTATCAAATGGGAGCTCTTATGTCTCATATGTATTTAAGAGTGCACATCAAACACCTTATATTTGTGAAAAGTTTAGAGGCAAGCTGAGAGTGCATTCTGTGGATAGCCTGAGGGCAAGAGTGTCATATAAACAGAAAAATGGTGAACATGCTGTAAGTTTTACCTTTTTTGGTTGAACAAGCTAGCATTCGATGAATAACACATTTTTGCTTTTCTATGTTTAACACTCTGGACTAGTCTTCAAGCATTCACAAGAGTCTGGTAATCTGTTATTAAACTTGACCTCCTACTTTTCAACTGAATTTGCATTGCAAGGTGCAGAGAGCCTATCATATTCCAGCTGACTGTCATTGGGCTCAGTGTTTTTGTGCAAATCAATATTAATGACATGCCTTAGAGAGGATAATAGATAATCCAATAGATAATTCAATAAGCACATATGTGTGTCATGGTCAGTTATTTATGCACGTTTGTTCATATTGGGTACAGCTGGAGATAACCTTCAGTAATTAAGCAAACAGAGCAATGTAGGAAATTCTAAAGCTTGAAGAAACGGGCAAAGCTCACCACTAGAAAGTCAATAATTAAACATATTGACAAATATGTGTGATATATGTTAATGATTGAATGTGCATTAATAAAGTTAGTATACATTATGATTTACCCCTTTTAAATAAATGATACATTTTATTTGTATAACGCTTTTAACAATGGACATTTTCACAAACCAGCTCTTTGGAGATATAAAAATTATAACCAAAATTATAAAGTTTAAATTTATATTTATTCCTATACAGTTTTCATGATAACGTTGATGTTCAATGTTATGATTTTTCCACAAAGAGGTGTAAGGATTTTAAATCAAAACTTCAAACTTCAAAAGTTCAAACTTAATCAGTAAAACTAATTAGCCTTTACTTGTGTACTAGTTAAACAATCTTTAGTGTAATTTGTAGTAAATTTTACATTTCTAAATTTCTAATTTATTTGTTTAGCGCTTTTAACAATGGACATTGTTTCAAAGCAGCTTTACAAAACATAAAGATCATGCACGAAATGTTATATTATAATGAAGATTAATATAATGCAACAATTCATGTAATGGAATACATTTCTTCAATAATTTACACTTGAATGTTTTTTTAAGGCATTTACAACAATTATTTATAATAATATATTTATAAATAATAATAATATTTAAATAATAAACAATATTTACTATAATTTATATAGCCTTATGTGCATTAGAATATGAAATAGTTTGTGTGGATAGATTGTATGTTTAATATTCCTGCACTAATTTGCCAAGACAAATATGTTTCTCCTCTGTAACTCCAGTTAGATACTTCACCTTTATGGTAAGAGTGAAGAAAAGGTTGGACAATACTTCTCCGGAATGGCCTGATGTAATTGCCTATTGTCTATGAATGCAGTTCCCTTATACTGTCTTTGATAATCAGATATTCATTCAAAGCAGGAAATGGCTATAATCCTTTACAGGATGAATCCAATCTGCCAAGTGATATGTTGTTGACCTTTTTAAGTGCATGTAGGAAGTGTTATTGCACATAGAACATTTAATTTGCTCAAATACAGTTCAAGAGCAATGCAACACTATCCATCCACTGTCATTTCTCTTAATCATTCAGAAAGCTGGTACTTTTAACTGGCCCTTCATGAACAATTACCAGTCATTTTACCTAGATGTATTTACCCATTGATAATTATATAATCTTCATCTTAACCATTTGAAATCTCCTATCCAGTGGTAGGAATCTTTTTATTAGCTTCAAAGTAAATAATTCAGATTAGTTGCTCAATAATATGCTTCAGTAATATGCCTTAAACCTTTGGATTATAAATCAGTTATTTAGCTTAAAGAATATTGTTAGTAACGTATATAAATTATTCAGTAACTGCTGTGACTAATAAGAATGGTCTGTAGTTTAAAAAAGTCCTAGGAGTTTAAGGGTTTTTTAGCCAGTAAAACCCCAGTTCATTATTCTGTTATTCATTTTATGGAATATTATTCAGTAACTACAATGAATTATTCACTAGAATGAATGCAATCTACAGTATATACGTTGTCCTACTATGAATTATTCAGTAAGCACAGTGAAACTAATCAGAAACGTGTGTAGTTACAAGAAAAAGGAGTGTAGGTTTGGACCCACCAACCAGTCTTAAAAGTTGAAAGGTTTTATTAAAAATAACTGGATGATAAGTCAGGACTTTAAAGGGTTAAAGTGATGCAACTGCTTGAATAAGGATATAGGTTGAGAGTGAAAGTGAAATAGCTGTCGATTTTTAATAAAACTAAAAAGCTAATGATTAAGTGCTGTTTGTATAAATCTCAAAGACAATCCAGACAATTACCTCTTGCTTTTCCAAATTTGTGTGACTTTCTCATGCAATCAGGTTCTATCAACTCATGAGAGAGAAATTACGCAAGACTAGTCAGTGCAGCAAACAGAGAGTTGGTGATGAACAGAAAGATGGGAGGTAGAGAGAAGAGATATCAAGAGAAAGCCAGTGAGCCAAAGACTTAGCGAGGATGCTTTGCATGTGTTAGGCTGTGATAAGCTCCGGCCCATCCTGGTGTTTCTTAATGAGGCAGGCTCACAGTGTGATGTGGAGTGCTCAGGGACTAAACACACTGGGGAGAAAGGCGTGCTGAAGAAGTTTGGAGAGCCAATACTTCATCATATCTAATTGCTGCCTTGTACACACTGGTCCCTACAGAGTTAGAATGCTTTCTGCTGTCACCCGCTAGCCCCATCTCTCTCTTTCTCTATCAGCTCTTGGCTCTTTAAATGGAGCTCTGATGGGTCTGTCCTGAAACAATCTCTTTCTTATTACATTGCACATTCATTCATCTTAGTCTGCAGAGATTTACAGACAGACTTTCAAAGATAATCAGTCAAACAGTGTCAAATATGTTTGTCTCTGTTGACACTATGTGCAGCTAATTTGATAACAGGTCTGAATACACAGACTTAACAGTTTTGTATCTCCTCTCAGAACAATTCAGTTCGATTCATTTCAGGTCAACTTAGTTTGTCTACTCATTTCAAATAGCTTTATTGAAAACTAAAGGGATAACTTCTTTCACTTCTCTTAGTCTTATGAAAAAACAAGTACCACATTTAACCTCTCATATGTAGGACTTAATGTACAATTTAATGTGTATTTTGGAGACAAAGCAGATTTCTGTTTAATTAAGATTGTAAAAAATGTATTACAAATGTAATTAAACTAGATTACAGTATTGCAGTATTTTATAAAGTGTTTTATTACAACAAACTGGATATTCCTTAACCAAACATTAGATACTGGAAGAACTTTATTCATAACAGGATAAATATCTTAGTATAAAATTTGAAATGACACTACATATATATATTTATTTTCCCCCACAGTGTGTATGTAGTAAATTATGTAAAATATTACATGTGCCTGGCAGTAATTGTGACTATAATTATCAAACATTTAGTTCTTACAAGTGGTACATAATTTGGCAATACCAGTATATAATTATTGTGGAAAAAAAACGTTAAGTATTTTCCTGACACATTTAAAGTGATGTTAAAGTGATTGTCAGCAATTTAGGAATTTAGTTGGTGAAAAAAAATCGGTTATATATAAATACATGGCAAAATATAAAAATGAGTGAGGCTGTGGCATATAGAACACACAACAACAACAACAACAAAAGTCTGACAGAACCAAAAAGAAACCAGAATTTATTAGGAATTATATACAACAGATGCGGGTGATTAGGACACGTAACATGAACATGTGTCGTGCTGGGGCTGATGGGTAATCTAGAGTCAATTCCTGCATAACCATGACAATCATTAAATATTAAATATTTCTACAACGTATTACGGAACTAGCATTATTATACACGGTAGGTAACTAATACTAACCTACCCTGTTGAGATGTATTTATTTAAGCATTACAGCTATTATCTTATTACAGCTCCATATCCATGAGAGAAGTGGCAGTGCAGTTTGTGAGCTACAGTACATATCAATAGGACAGGATTTCAAGACCTAACACTGCCAAGCTGCCCTGGTTGGGTCCTTGAGCAAGACTCTTAACCTTCAATCGCTCAGTTGTATCCTACCTCAGTTATAATCACTTCAGCTAAACACTTTAGCCAAATGAGCAAATGTAATGAATGTAGTGGACCATTAATCATTACATGCTTGGGTCCTTGAGCAAGACTCACCTTCAAGTACACAGTTGTAACCTCCCTCAGTTGTAAGCCACCTGAATGTAGTATTATCTATCTACTTACATATTTCTTAAATGAAAACATGCAGCAGTTTTTACTGTATAACCTATTACATGCTTAATAATTATTGTATTCTGGCACCAAATACGGCTTCACAAATATAATCATTATTTGCACAAATTACACAAATTATTCATCTCTGCCTTGTTGGTTGTTACATACGCCAACATTAAAGAACTGTGCATACACTGAAAAAAAGGAACTGTTACACACACACACACACACACACACACACACAGGCAGGTTATTACATACTTTTTACGTTTACTAATAAAAAGTAAAGTTTTTGTTTTTTTTACTTTTACTTTCTTTTTTACATTTACTAAAAAGTTTCTGTAATTTCTTCCCTTCTGCTTTTGCTTGTGTGATTTGGTTTGTAAATGGCACACTGACAGACACCAGTACAGTCTATCCCTATAGAGAGCATCAACCTGGCACTAACCTCAACCAACACACAGACTACAGCCCATCGGGGGGCACTAGGGTAGTGTGCACTGCCAATGTCAGTCTTCGGGGAGGGTAAAAAGGGGCTGCCAGGACTTAGTGGTGGTAAAGTGGAGGTGGATGAATAGATGCAAGCAAAGGGATCTCTCTGTTCCTCTGGCTGGTGCAGAGGAGCCCAGACTGGAGAGACTGGCTGCTTCATATCACTGTGACCTCAGGCTGCAGCTTATTCAATGCATCTGTTCTGCTGCACTATCTGTGAATACATGTAGCAGCAAGGGAATGGTTGAGAAAAGTCAAAAGGGCACTGGGCAAATATTCTGTGAAAGACATGGCTGATGGGATGGGATATTGTAAATTATTGCAAATGTATCAGTTTGCAAATAATATACAGCATACTTCATATGTTAAAATAGAGTCTAAATAAAGCTATGTATAAATATATGTTGGTGTCTGATGTCACATGTCAGTTAGTTGTTTTTTGTATCACAGATAGATGTGTTGTGTTGTGTTGTGTTGTGTTGTACAACAATAATTAGTTTGTCTATTCTAGGTTAAATGTGAAGTGATAGATTGACAGAGTGTCATATTACTCTGATTTATGATGGTATCTAAGTTCCTGCTGTGGGGTTGCCCGAGGCCTATTAAACTTCACTGTAAAAGCAAGTAGTAGTAAATGAATTATAATTCCTAATTCTTAGTGGATTGGATATATAACTTTCTCCAGATATAGGTACAATAAAGAAACCACATAGATCTAATTCTAATCACATCAGATGGTGCAGTCACAGAATATTAAATTAGATTTTTATTTTGCTGAAAGAGAAGAGCTGAAGTTCTTATTGATTTCTAAAAGACTAAATAATTTTATGAGTCACATTTATCTGAAGCATATGTTTTTAGCAGTAGCAGTTCTGATATGATCTACATGTTTTTGCTACATAGCCACACAACACACGAAGGAAGAAATTACATGATCAACATTCTGTTTTCTAACGTCTCTAATTTACATTAAATTTCATTCTGCTGCATGATCGATTTTGGTGCTAGAACCTTCTGGGATTTACTGTAGGTAGTGTATGTGATAATCACATGCTCAAAGGAGGAGGAAATCCATTCCTAGTTGCAGTATGGATTGTATAGAAAGAGATAATCAGGCATTCGTCTGTGTTTATACGGTTTGCCATTTATCATCTATGACTCTCTGCAAATGATTTCTACCTTTGAATTAGTTGAGGATTTATCCTTCTTTGAAACCAGTAGTGTAATGAATAAGCAACACACACTCAGGTTTATACACATTTTTTCACTTCCAGATTTTCTTATACATTACAGCAAGTATATACCACATTTAATGCTAAGCATTGAAGCTTCATTTACTATTATGCTTCTTTTAATGGTGTTTTTCCCCCCTATTTTCACTTTTCTCCATGTGTAAAAGAAGCTATTTCACTTCCCATTCTGTTTTAATCTCTGAGTCTAACGTGATTGCTTAGCAGCTCATTTGTGGCTTTGTATTAGAAGTTGGAGTAAACCTGGCTAGATCCTGTTTCTGCTAATGTCATTATAGTGACACTGCCATTCATTTCCTGTCAGCCTTTATTAGTGTGGAACAGGATTAGGCCTAGGCACAGAAAATGAGAGAGGAGCCAGAACTGGAAACTGTGCCACTGAAGTTATGTGGAATAATGCAGAGAGAACAGAAATGTTCATGAGACACTAATGAAATCTTTATGAAACCATCCAAAAATCCAAAGCTGAAATCATTTTCCTTCCCCTCCCAAAAATCCCTCCATGCTATATTAAGTTGCCAGAGGCTGTCAGTCTGCTCGGTAGGAATTAGAAACTCTGATCTAACTGCCTCTGCATTTTCTGCTTTAAAAGCCCAATCAGAGTCACCATTCATGAAACACTTTTGCATTTACAGTAATGTGGCTTTACATGTTTATGAATGGCACTTAGCTGTAACGAGAACTCGGTAGATTCCATATGCAGGTTTATTGTGGTGGAAATTTCTACTCTAAAGATGTTTGTAAGGCCTTGTCCTTCTATGCTTTTCCCTTGTAGCTACAGTACACGAGGAGTGTGGGGTCCTGCTGTGCAGCAGAACACAATAAATTGTGAAACCTTTTTTACTCTTGCCCATGCCTACCAGTATGATACTTTATACTTTAAATCTCTCAAACCTCAAAACTTCCACAACATGCCAAGTTTTAAGAGCAAACAATCCAAGACGCAATACAAAAACAGAGTCAAGGAAAACAGTCAAAGTCCGTGAGGTAAACAAATACAAATCATAGAAAATCACGGGAAGGTCAAGAAACAAAATGGTCGTACACAATGGCAAACTTGCAGAGAGCATAAAGACTTAGACAGTGTGTAGCTTGCGTATCCTCTATATATGTGCATATACTGTATATTCAAAAATATAGGCATTCTCATGAAAAGTTGTGAGCCACATTTTTGTGTTATATTCTGTCTCAGACTACAGATTTGTAATAATTCACATGCTCTAACACACCAAAAGGTATACTCATTTAACTCCCAGGTGTCATTGTTTGATCTGTATTGATCCAACATTCCCTGCTCTTGAGCGCCAAACATTTCCTATTAGTTTCTGAATAATTTATAGCATTTACTGAACATTATACTTTAAAATAAATAACTGAATAAAAATCTGGGACGCTAAAGGGATAAGGTTAGCGGAAAGGTCCTAGCTTTTCATGAAATTTAAATTTGATGAAATCCAAAGAAAGTACCATCACTGGGTAGAATTGCTTCAAAAGCTGCATGAGATTTTAAACACTTCTGTCAACTTCCTGTAATTTATGTTATACAAGTAATTTCGGTTTCCCATGACATTTGAGTTATCAAAATCTAATGTTGTATGAAAGCCTGTAGGCTGAAGATGAAATTGAAGTTCTTGCTATTTTAACATATCTTATAGTATTTTGACTTATTTTCTTATTATTACTTACTAACTGTATTGTTATTCTACAATATTATCTTAAACTTTAACAACCCTCAATTTTTTCGTTTTGACCATTTGATTTAAGGCAAATATTCATTCAACACATGAATACTAATTTATTTTGCAATAAAGTAATATTCAATAAACTAATCTTATTTGTAGATTGTATCGTGTTAAATGTTACAAGAGATAATATGTTAAAATAATCAGTTATTCCTTGGAAGTAACTTGAATAAATTAATGACATGAAATAACAAGATATTCATAAAAAATAATTAGTAATTAAGTCAAACTAATGAAATGGCAACTCTTGGTGCATGGCTTTTTTAATTTTGCCATTAATGAAAATTCTCATGGAAGACACAAAGACTCAGCTAGCTATTTCTGTGTGTGGATTATTGTTTATCTTGTTTAATTCTGTTTAAATATTAAATTAAAATAAAAAGCTACTGTGAGAAAATACTTTCTAAAACATTTAGGCTTCTTTTAAACTGTTAATCTCACAGGACTCTTGTTTCCAGACATACATTATTATACTGTTCACTCTACTAATGACATGCTTTTCCTAGTAATTAATTAGCAGTTACTCAATAATTCATAGTAGATACGCAATAATATATTTTAAGATTAATTTACACTAGATAATGTGTTACAGTAATTGACCAGGAAGTTGGCTGCCAATAAAGCTGTAAAAGTTTACAGTTGTACATACAGTATCTACAATTCTGGAATATCCTTTTCAGTAAAAACAAACAAACAAACAAACAAACAAAAAACAAGAACACAACTTATGGTAGTTTGGCAGTGCTTAGATTTTAACAGAAAACCTTCAACTGTGTAATTCAAAGCTGTAACCACTGAACCACCTCAACTAGCTCAGTTAATTCAATAGTAGAAGTGGTTTAATTAATGTAAAATAGTTGTGGTGGCTCAGTGGTTTAGGCTTTGGTTTACAGATTACAAGGTTGGAGTTCAAATTCCTGCCTCACCAACTTGCCATGGTTGGGTCATTGAACAAGAACATTAAGCTTCAGGTTAGTTTCTGTCCTACGTAAATGGTACAATTGTGGTGAGAAATTTTACTAGTTTATGTGATTACTTTATATTACAGTATATATTATTTCATTTTTTTCATGGTACTTTATTGTCAAACCTGTTGCCAGTAAATTACAATAAAATTGACAGTCAATTTTTATGAAATAAGTTCAAAGTTTAAAGAGTTAATTTGAATGAATAATTGAATAAATAACACATCTGATTTTTATAGCCATAACAATCTTGGACAAAATTAACATCTTCTTTCCCATACTGTGGCCCAGACATCTTTACAGGCCTTGCAAATCATTGCTTGCTCTCTTTTGTTTATTCATGTACCAAGTTCTTTGCATCTTAGTATGCTGACCTTATTTTGATTCACCTTGTAATGTTTTGTCTATGAATTTAATGGCAGTGCCTCACTGAAAGCTCTGATTAAACCTGTACTCACGTTTGTCTTATAGTTGATTCTTTACATTACAGACAACTTGCCCTTGAGATATAAATATATAATACACACCTGATGTTATGCTGGAAGGCAGTCCTTTCTGATTGACTTCTTTATTCTTAAATAAATCATTTATTAATGCTAGCATCAATAATTGAAATCCTCAGGAGCCTTGGTCCTTTATGTAAATAATGTCGCAAGTATGAAGGTTACCAGCGCAGACCTGCCGAGAACAGCAGTTTTTAAACTTTTGATTATGTGCAATATTTTCACACGGTTCAATCCCCCCTTTTTTTTTTGTTGCCTGAACTGAGCTCTAAGACTTATGTTTATTTAAACGGGTCTTAAATACAGACTGCATCATATATGCATTAGAAAATATTCTGAAGCATCCGCTGTGTTCAATCTCAAGTCTTTTCAATCTTCATCTTATAGTCTGGCTTTAAGGATGACTTTTTAACACTGCCCCCACCTTTTTAGATCTCTCTCACACCATTTTGTGCATGAGATGAATCTAGTGAGAAAGCGTAATGTCCTGTACTCAATGGCCCTCGCTTAAGAACAAGCCAGTTTCCCTGCTCAAAAACACTGGCATCAGCAAAATGAAACTAGGGCTTATCTCTTAGCTACAATGTCGGGCTGCAGTTGAACTTCTCTTCATTGGATTGAACCTTACACAGATGGCAAATTAGTTTTTTATTTAAACAGTTGCAGGTGTGTAAGCATTTTATTCACAAAGGCAAACGCAAGGAAAATGCATCCTATTGATAGAAACACTAAATTGTGTTTATGTAGTCGAAAAAGATGGCTAAAAGTATGGTGAGGTCAAACAGGGATTGGCATATTGTATGTATATATACATACATACATATCTATATATATATATATATATATATATATATATATATATATATATATATATATATATATATATATATATATATATATATATATATATATATATACATAAATACATATCTATATATATATATATATATATATATATATATAGAGAGAGAGAGAGAGAGAGAGAGAGAGAGAGAGAAGGAAAAAAGTATTAAGGGGTAAAGATCAAAGAGACCTTGTGTTTAGCAGATAACAGCTGGGTGATCATCGGTACACCATGAGGATATGAAATATCCATCACACTTCATTAATGACAGCACCTCAGTGATACACACAAACACACTGTCACATTACCATATGGCCCTTTCTAAACACACACACACACACACACACACACACACACACACACAGATTACAGACAGGCACCTGTGTGACATCCAAAGGCCACTGTTGCTGAACCAGATGGCTGGTCCCTCAGTATACCAGACCAACTGAATGTCACAATAACCAGCTGCAATTCTCAGGATGGACAGTAAATGTGAGTGTGTGTATTTTATATTGTGTATGGCAATAGTGGTTGAAATACTGACTAATCATATAAGGTCAAAATAAATAAGGTACAGGTTGTAAAACTTAAGAAAAGGTCACACTGCAGCCACAAACACACTTCAAACGTATTTGCATTATAATACTGCCATCTCAAGTGGTGAGTAAATTACTTTAAGAATAATACATGCTGTATAATGTATAATTAATGGACTACTATTTACTCTTGGCTTATTTATTAAAGTGAACAACAAGAAAGATGCTATACCAAATCTCATTTCTGTGAACATGCTAAGTTAAATTGTGATTTCTTATAATCTCACAACTAGCATTTGCATACAAAATGAGGCACAACAGTCCACAAAAAATAGTTGAAAACGATTTCAATGTTCAGGAACATCTGATTTTCTTTTTCCTTTTTGCAGTCTACTGCAATAGACTGGTGTTCCAATTCACTTTTTGATTCAATTCAATTCAGCTTTATTTGTGCAGGACTTTTAACAGTGGACATTTGTCTCAAAGCAGCTTTCCAGAACATAAGAAACATAATACAAAAGGTTTCATATTATACAAAGATTAATATTATAGAAAAGTTTAAGATTAATATTAGACTTATATTTAAATATATTTGTATTTATCCCCAATGAACAAGTCTGAGGTGACTGTGGTGAGGAAAAACTCCCTTAGATGGAAGAGGAAGAAACCTTGAGAGGAACCAGACTCAAAAGGGAACCGCATCCTCATTTGGCTGACACTCGAGGGTGTGATTATAAATTGTTATAAACACTGGATAGTGTTATTATGGATATTGACTTTTCTACAGTCAGATATAGTCTGTGCCAGATATAGTCTATGCCTGTTCTGACAATTGTGTATTGATTAGGAGGTTGTTGTCCACAAAGACCACATGCAGTTGCCAACTCCTCTTTGACTGTCCGAAATCCTCATGAATCCAGTTGGAGCCGGGACAATCTTTGGACGCCTCGGGGTGGGTAGAAAAAAAAGAAGCAAGTGGAGAGGAATAAGTATAGCTGCTGTTCTTAATATTACCCAGCACTAGATAATAATTGTGCCAGTTGAGAATCATATCCCACTTCACACCCAGTGTTTCAGGGATAAACGATGTTTTCAGATCCACTGTAACCCTGAGTAGGAGAGCAAGTTAGTGCAAGTGAGTCAGTAAGTGTTTGATAGAAAAGTCAAAAACACCACAGAATGCATCATAGTAGTACAGCATTTTAATTGTACTTTTGGAACTCAGGACATTATTGTAAAATTTTCTTTTTCAAAACCACAGTAGTGTTGTAAAAAATTAAATATATAACATTTTACAGTGTTGTTAATGAAATGAAGGTATAAAGGTAATCTGCATCTGCATTTCACTTCACTCATATTTTTAACATCTGTAATAAGTAAAATATTTCACTGAGTTAAAAACTCCACACTACTCTCTGAAATGTGCAAACGCATTGAATATTAATGCCTGTTCTCTCACAGATCCTTTGTGTTCATTGTTATTAAAGGTTTTCACATCTGTGTATAAGGTTTTCACATATACTATGTTACCTTTATACGCTACTTTGAGAGTGTGTCAGAAGAGAATTATCGAAATGTGATATTCTTGCTAAAATGCAACCTGAGAGAAAATCATGTCTCATCTGGCTCTCATTATGGGGTCAAATATTGATGTATTTTGAGCTATTTTCTCCTATCAAACTGCACTTTATTACAGATGACCAATTCCATAAATGTTGCTGTGTTTATCACCAGGAAGTGGTCCTCTCAGAGTTTATTTACAAAGCATTACTGAGGAAATGACTTTCATACTGTTCAACCTTACTGGGTTTTTGAATTGGTGTATAGCTCAACACAATATCTTCTTGCAAATCCCTTTTGCATGAGCCAGAATATTATTTTTTTAATTCTCATGTCCATATTTGGAATCAGAAAAAGAATGCTATATGACTCAGAGCTCATTTAAGTTATAATATAAAGTGATCAGGTTATACATGGATTCATAAAGTAATCATAGGACTGTGATGAAGTCACAGGTTTCAGTGTGGGTGGAATATTTGGGTCTGACTTTCTAGGATGCCTAATTGGAGGAGGTTCCAATAAGGTCTAGACTAGAAAGCTTATTTTAAGTAAAATTCATGAACCAGTCTAACAAGCTCTAAGTATAGCTGGACCTTCATTCTAATATAAGCTTCCTGCACAAAATAAGAGTTTTAATGTTAATAGATCATCTGAAAAACATTATTTAATGCTTGAGTCATAACTATTTAATTTAACAGACGCTTGTGTGTTAGCAAAATGCTGTAATTTATATGCATAATCAATAAATGTGGTGGTAAGCACTAAACAATGCCAGCCATATAATGAAGTGACGTGACATACAGCTAAGTACGGTGACCCATACTCAGAATTTGTTCTCTGCATTTAACCCATCCAAAGTGCACACACACAGCAGTGAACACACACAGCATGAACACACACCCGGAGCAGTGGGCAGCCATTTATGCTGCGGCGCCCGGGGAGCAGTTGGGGGGGTTCGGTGCCTTGCTCAAGGGCACCACAGTCGTGGTATTGCTGGCCCAAGACTCATACCCACAACCTTAGGGTTAGGAGTCAAACTCTCTAACCATTATGCCACGACTTCCCTGACTGCATACTGTATGAGAAAATTTTGATTGAGTTTTATGTAGTCAATTGGCACTGGATGGTGATTAAATATAGACAACTGAGAAAAGCTTAAAAAATATCCTTCAGCACTTGTCTTGAGATAATTACATAAATAATAATAAATAATAAAATAAAAAAAGAGATGTACAGTGATAGATGTAGAACTAAAAAGATCTACAACAAAGTCAAGTGCAGGGCATTCACACATAGAGGAAATTAAAAATGAAAGAACGTAAAACTCCCTATAGACCATAGCTCAAGTTCAGGTTTGAACCTGGACCTTAAATATAATGCAAAATGTGTATAAAATGTGTAAAGCAAAGAATAAGGCCGTAAGGATGTAAAAGGAATACATTGCATATGGGACATAAAATGAATATGTTGTGAGCATTGTATGTATATAGCAATCCTGTGTTAACTACTGTATTATACCTAGATATGGCTCTATGTTCCTACCACAACTGTTCTTGTGCTTGCTTCTAGTCAGTTATTGCATTGTCACTTTTTCAGGATTTGTATCACTGTCGAGTCCCCAGTGAGTCCTGACATGTCTGAGGCCACAACATATTCACAATTTAGTGAAGTATTTTGGGAGATTTGTCCAGAACATTGTGTAGAAATTCCAGTGCTCATGACATTTATTACAATAGGTTAATGTCTGAATTATGTGTACTCAAATAATGGTTTATAACCAGGTGCATATGGAATATGTACATGCAGTAGCACCACAAGTCACGGTGAATGAAGACCAAATCAGATGCACGTAGTATGCTATAACACACTGACGTGTGATTTATTGACATTTCACTACGCAAACACCTGATTGGATGTTATCAATGTTATCACTGTGCTCTTTTTTTTTGTTGCATTGTGACCAGATGTATTTTAGCACATAATACAGCCTGGAGTTCTGCCTAAACCCCAACAACAGGGCATATGGGATTTTCCAAGTTATACCCTCTAGTGCTGGAATTTTTAGCCGTTTTCAACTCCAGTCCTGGGCACCTACTACCCTGCCACAGGCAACACACCTGATTCAGCTCAGCAGCTCATGCTCGATCCTTTCATGAGTGAAAGAGTCCCTGCTTCAAGTGTTTGAAGCAGGGACAAACCTGGAAATATGCAGGAAACAATAGATAATCCCTGCTCTAGGGATCTAGGAGCAGTAAAATCAGCTGTATAAATTGTAAAGATCATGTACTCCCCAAGACTGCACCATTCATACAACAAAAATAGCTTTAAAAAATGCATCCACTTTTGAAGGGGCTATTTTCTGTCTCTTCCATAAAGTTAATTTTGATCTCGAATGCTCTTTTTCCTTGGTAAGACTGATTGTGTCAGGCGGAGGTGGTACTACCCTATTGCCCTATAAAGCGCTTGGCCGAGCAATAATGGCCCACAGAACTTCAGCAGCACCCGGCAGCAGCCGGCACTTTTGTCATGTTAATGTGTCAGCGTGTGACGCCAGGCAAATAGGATTTACTGTGCCGGCTCCTCCACTGGAATGAAATTGCAGTCTCATAAAATGTACTTTTAAGGCATTGTGGGGAAGCGCTGAGGGCAGTATATTAAACTTCTGCGGATCAGAGCGGGGGGGAGAGACGTGTGGACGTGGCTTATGGGCTCAGGCTGAAGAAATGCATGGAGGGAAGAGAGGCTGTGTGGAGCACGGATGTGTTGTGATTGAACGCCTATCATCCGTAGTTTCTGATTTGAGTTTAATGTTTGGTCATAAAAGAAGTATGATGGCTGGGTGGGGAAATGGAGTATGTGCTGTGTGTGTGTGTGTGTGTGTGAGAGAGAGAGAGAGAGAGAGAGAGAGAGAGAGAGAGAGAGAGAGAGAGAGAGAGAGAGAGAGAGAGAAATGCTTTACAGGATTTGAAATACTGTATGCCTGATTTGTGGAGGAAACTTATCATAGCACAGTAGATCTTTGTCATCCTTCTTTACAGTTTAATTTAATAGCTATAAATATCCAGCTATGAATTTTTCCACTCTGCCTTTTGCACATGGAGCATGTGCACATGTACAAGTAGCATCTGTATGTTCGCACACCATGATGTACATTATATGCTACATGGTTTTTTTTCCCTTTAATTTTTTGGTTCACTTTTTGTGTTCCTGCCTCCAAAATCTACTTGCTGTGCCTGCAAATGGTCAGTAATCACTTAAAAAAAAAACACGTAGTTGATTTAGAACCCAAATCCCTCTCAATCATGTCACATTTTGCACTTTATGGGCAATTCACCTCAAATTTTCCACACTGCACTCCTGCACTCGCAGCAGGGGACTTTAACAATCAGAGTTAGACTCCCATTAGAGATCATTTAAAGGCCGTTTTCCCTTCACACCCTCTCGGCCTCGCACCGATAAGGCTCCTCATCGAGTCATTTCACTAGCCTCCTCCGGTCCACAGTGCCAAATCCTTTGCAAGCTTCTTTATCAGCTTACAGCTGCCACTTCTGCCAAGGTTACAGGACTGTAGTCACTTTCCTCCAATACAAATCGAGTCCTGGACCCTCTAATTACATCTGTAGAGTAAGTAAATGTTGGAAGAGCACATGTATGTTTGCGATGTAAATTTAGTTCCATTTCGCACAACATTGATTTATAGTACTCTGTCCTGGGGTCAATTCTATGGGGTGTGTGTGCCAGGAGGATAGGTAATAAATTGTGGAATAGTCATTGTTTTACGTGATAAATAAAATATGATTTATTTTTTTTTACAATTGTGTGATGTGAAAACACTTCACATTTACACTTTGATTAAGAGGACTTATGTCTTAGGGCTACATTACAGCCACTTATGTCTACAACCATTCACTATAAATGACAATCTTGTATAACAGTTTTACAAGCTTATACAAATAGCCGCTTAGAGTGTAATGGTACTGTACCTGACCTTGTTATGTATCCCTTTGGTATGTGAGTGTCACCTGATGTGACAAAATTGTAGTTAAATACCACCAGAATTTAGCAATAACACCACCACAACCACAAGTATGTATCATGCACTGCACTGCACATTTTATCATGATCACTTTTTTCATATCACATATCTTATGTTATACTTTATAATAGTGAATTTGTGGAATATCTCCCACTATGCTACTTTATGACTACACACACTGTACATCTTTTTTTCCACACTAGTTCTGTGTAGGAGTGAACTAATGTAGCATGAGCATTTCACTGTACATAGACGCTTAAGAACTCTTTATGCATATGACAATAAACTTGAAACTTGAAGCTGGAACAATAGCACACAGTTCCTAAACCTGGTTATAATATTGTCAGGAAAATGTGACAGTCATTATGGTCTAACAAATGCTGTGAAAGATCTTTTATTTGCAGTGTCCAAGTGTTTCAGTCATATGGCATTTCATAGGACGTTTCTGCTACAGTCAGCACATTTGGGATGAATTTCTGGCTTCTACGCACATTGCTAATGTGACTACAGGAGAAAAACTGTTATATTGACTCACCTTACTTCAGAATACAGTACTCTGACTCTGACAAAGCCCATAAATCTATGAACCAAGCCTACTGGTTCTTCATGTGAGACTGCCAGGAGAACATCTTATAGGGAGGATTTGCATGCCAGGGACCCTCAACTGTTTTATTATCTATAATTTTATTAGGTTATATTTCTTATCAGTATAAATGGAAATGAATCTTCTGTACTGAAGAACATACAGCAAAACAGTGCAGTCAGTTGTCTATCTGGTCCTCAATATAACAGCGACATGAAAATCCAAGCCCTGCGATGGGTTGGCACTCCGTCCAGGGTGTATCCTGCCTTGATGCCCGGTGACGCCTGAGATAGGCACAGGCTCCCCGTGACCCGAGTAGTTCGGATAAGCGATAGAAAATGAATGAATGAATGAATGAGAATCCAAGCAGTAAATTCTCAAATTTTATAGGATTTTTAATTCATATTATTTTTTAAAGTAATTTATTTCTTTTTTAAATCAGAAACAATCACAACTTTATTAAACAAAAGAAAACCGATAAAGATATTATAATGCAATGTTTTCTCTGGGCCTTTGTTTATATGAATTCAATATAAGACATTAATACACAAACATGTCAGAACCTTGACACTGTAACAACATAAATTAGATCGAGTTTGCTTTTAATGTTTGACACGGTATCATTATCCTTATATGACATACCAGAAATTCACAAAGCTGCAAATTAGCTGTTGTTACTTTCTAAGGCTAGGCTAAGCCACACTAAGTATCAGTATATAATCTCACTTAGTTCACACATGGATGTTATATAGATTTATAAACAGTGTAAAAGTAGTACACATTCCAATAGTTTTAAAAAATGTAATACTCCAATACTAATCCTTTACGTGCTTTAAAACATTTGCATTAAAAAAACTGTTATACTATAAAATACTTTATACTTATAGAAATAATTTGTAACTATATACAGTGACAAATGGATGCAGTTCTTTCATCTAAGATCTTCCTACATTCTCAGGCATGAGACATTGTACTGTAGCTTACTGCGCCTTACACTGCCTGATATGTAAGACACTGACAGCCAATGGTGGCTTTTCAAGTCAAGCAGGGTCAAGATGACAACGTTCCTCAGGCATCTCCTCCAAGCTGATCACCGAAGGGACAAGGTTGTCTCGCAGTGACAGCAGGCCATTTTGAAAGCTCCGCTTCTTGCACGAGTCAAGTCAAGATGTTTCGTGGTACAGTGGAGGACAATCTGTGACAGGAGGACAAACTTCATACATGCCTGAGTCTGCAAAGTCAAAGCCCTCACCTCATGTTGAGAGTTGATATGTGCTAGCGAAGGACACTTTCTGATGATGAAAAGTTCAGACTCCTCAGGTTCAAAGTCAACTGTGAAAATGTCAAAGCCTTTTTTCTGACAATTGACATGTTGACTTAAACCTTGTACTGCTCTTTTTTTTTCTGGCACTTTCTAAAGTCTGTAACATCAAAGCTTCATTTCCTCTTTCTGGATACCTCTTTTTTATTTGCATCTTAAATTTCACTTTTGAACATTTTTAACTTTTTCTCACAGTTTGTTTTAATGGCATTAGTTCCTATTCCTTTTTCTTCATCTCTGTTTCCCCCCCATTTCATGCATCATTTCTCAGTTTAATTGTATCTGGATGAAATTCTCCTCTCTCTATGTGTCCAGCACCATTCAATTAAGCTTTTGCCAGCAAAGCGTAGGCACTGCTGCTGTGCCACCCGGCCCAGCTCACTGAGGGACACTGAGATCTGACCAGTTTTTTAGCCTACCAGATCCTTCAAGTCCGCTAGCTCTGTGCATAGCTGGCTCTGTTATTCTGCTCTCAGACCATTATTCCTTTCTTTTCCTTTTCTTCCCTGAGAGTAATTTTAATCAATTGACTAGAAAGAATGCAAGGTCATTCTCTGTTTGAATTTCTACTAACCGTTTTAAATTGAAATTTGAAGGGCCATTCATGACCGTGTTAATTTAAAGCGTAAAAGGCATAATGGAAAGTCAGTAGTATTTTTGACCAATTAAGTAATTAACCAAATTATGTACTTGAAGAGCTATTACTTAAATCACTGTTACATACTTGAGATTTTCAAGAGAAATGTTAAATGCCAACTTTGAATGGACATTAATTTTACCATAAAATACTCATTTTGGACTCTATTTGTTATTATGGATCTGATTTGGTATTCAGATATGCAGTATTTTTGTGCTGAGTAAGTGGAGACAGATTTATATTAAATGTGTACCGGCTAAGGAGCACTTAAAGTATATGTGGTTATTAAATTACACTGATTTAAAGCAGCAGTATTGAAATGTTATGTTGCATAATGGTAACAAATAGAGATGCACACATAAATATGCTTTGCACTTTGGTTTGAGGATAAAATGATGTCATAACGAACATGCATGTAAATTTAGAATGCCTATATAATTTTCCTTTCCGTTTTCTCACTTGCTCTTTGTTTTCTGTGTCAATCAAAAGTCTACTGAATACCCTTGGGTGTGTGTTACACATATTATACAGTGATAAATATAACTTACGACCATGTGAGAGAAAGCTCACACCATTAAGCTGTTAATATGAACCTGGATCGCATGACTTGACTATAATGTCTTGTGAAGACAGAATGACTGATATTTTTTGTTATAAATCCTGTCAGCCTTGCTGTCTGTCTTCTGTCAGATGGCCAGCCAGCACTCCACCAAGGCATAGAAGACATTCTCTGATATGAAATATGAAGAACAAAGCCTTAAGGGATACCTTTATTACCTTTACAATGACAATAGTCTGCACTCATTTCTGGGTTTTATGAAATATGTCTCTCCACATGTAGAGATTTCGCTAGGCTAACTTTCAGATTTGTGTGTCTATTCTTCACCTTGGAAAAAAGTACAGTTTATAATTATAAAAAAGATTTTGACTTGTAATAATGATATCATTTAAAAAAATCAAATGTAATTTGCTGTACTACTATGAATTTGATCTGAATTGTTTTGTCAGTTTAAAATGTTATACGTTTTTCCTGCCTGGAAATTAGCCCAGTGTGGAACAGAGCTGCTCAACAACGTTTGATTAAAAAGTACAGTAATACATATATAGTTTCAACAAAAAAGCTGTGGTCTATAGAATAGAAAAAGAAGGTTATAGGAAAAACTGTACTGTACAATCACATATTTCACCTTGAATGTTGAATAATTAAAGAATTATCGCACATTGTTAAGCGGACTAAATTTGTGCAGTTCATTTGTCAGTCATTGTGTTAGTAGTTGCAGCAGTAAAATAAATCCTACATGATATCTTTACGCCTCTACATACCTCCAAAATACAACTTTTTTGTCATTTGTCTATTGACCCTTTGTCCTTGCAGCTACAGATAAGGACAGACTGAATACATTGCTAAAATTGTTGCAACATCACGAGTAATTGGTTGTTTACTAAACTAAATGAAGAAGGCATTAATTGGCATTAGAAAAGATGGTTCAGGTGTGGAAGTTTGCATGAAAATAATCATATAAAATATATCAGTACACAGCGCTAAAAAAACTCACCCTCCACCCCAACAAACACAAACACATTCAATAGCCAACATTATTCTCAGCTCCTTACCAACTGCTGTGCAACAGTGTCTATCAATTTGTTACATGTACTTTCAGAGCACCTATCTATCTATCTATCTATCTATCTATCTATCTATCTATCTATCTATCTATCTATCTATCTATCTATCTATCTATCTATCTATCTATCTATCTATAAACTTTAAAACCCTTCCTGTCGTCTGCATTTAGGAATTTCATGGCATTTTCCAGTTTGATGATGATGAAAGGAGGAAGAGGCTTTGAGATGCCTCAAGTGGATATGTATGTGCATAATTGTGGTGCCCTATGGGAAAAAAAGTGCGTTCATCTTTGCGACAGGCTCTAAATTATTTGTTGATAATTAGAATGAACTTATCACATTAGGGCTTTTGAGAATGACACAATTGACAGATATTGTCATATTTTTTCATACAGTTACAGTTACAGATACAGTTATTTCAGTAATGTGAGACTGAAGTGAAATATTCTAACTTTACATCCTGTGATGTTTTGCACTCTAAGCATGTGTGTGTGTGTGTGTGTGTGTGTGTGTGTGTGTGTGCGTGTGTGCGCGCGTGTGTATATGTGTGTGTGACTGAGAGAGAGAGAGAGAGAGAGAGAGAGAGAGAGAGAGAGAGAGAGCAAGACTAAAAACTTTAAGATGGGAAGTTGATAGCACTTATCCTCACATGACTTTGCTCTATTTGACAGCTTTCACCTGTCTGTACTGGCCAGTTCCCATAGTGAGACTATTTCCTTCTCCCCTCACTGTTTGTTCATTTTCATTCTTTGCTTTTAGTTTGTGCTCCCTTGGTAATGATTTTATTGTAGTTTGTCATTGCGCTTGTGCCCTGACCTTTCACGTATCCCTCTGGCTTCTTACTGTTACTCAGCAGTGTCCCTTTGGTACCAGAATACTGTACCTTCCAACCTGTCACACAGTGACACCTATGCCCTTCCTCCACTAGGTGCTTATTTACACTATTATTAGAGTGACCTATAAGTCAGCATTCACTATGACCACAATGACAGCATGAAGTAGGTTCATAATATAGTGAGAATGGCAGGAAGTAGTACAAACTGTATAACCTTCAGGTCCTGGATACTACTTAGCACTGGATGTACTGCTGATGCACACTATTTTTGGCTTTCGAACAATACGTTTTTGAATAGTTTTAAAAAGTTGTGGGGGCAATTTCCCCTAAGAAAATAAACAAATCAAAACGGTATTCTCCATTGTCTTCAGCTGTATTCTACATTGTTTACCTACATGATAACAGAATAAACATTATGTAAAAATGTTGGATTAGTAATTGGGGTTGTCAAATAGTCCATGAAAGTTGAAAGATCCTTTTAACATACTGTAGGTGTGCTGTTACTTTTGAGACCGCACAATTAAATGTCAATACATATCTAAGTACTAATGAGATCCTAAAAAGCATAGTATGCACTAAATAGTATTTCTCAGTAATATAACTGCCCCATTTGTATCTTATTTTTTAGTGTGGTTGTATGATGGTTGAGAAATTGTTGATAGTGGAAATGTTATTACAGTATCTACTGCAGTTCACATCATTTACTCTCTAATGCGATGCTACGAATCTAATAACTCAGATAAGATAATAAACATAACTATCAAAATAGTTTGAGCTGACAGAAAGCTGGTTTGAGCTGACAGAAAGGCTACAGTAACTAAGATAACCACTCTGCACAATTGAACAATTCATGCACAGAATGCATGAAAGTGGGCACTGGACAGTTGAAGACTGGAAATCACAGATGGTAGGGTTATAATTCGGTGCCAACAACATAACCTGCCTTGTGTCAACATCCTGGCTGATGGAAGTAGTCTAATAGTTTGGGGAATTTTTTCATGGCACACTTTGGGACTGTTAATACCAATCAATCATTATTTATATGCCACAGCCTATTTGAGCATTGTTACAAATCATGTGCATCCCTTCATGACCACAATTCACCATCATCTACTGGCTACCTCCATGGTGGTGATAGTGCACCATGTCACAAAGCAAAAGCTATTTCAAACTGGTTTCATGGGCATGACAATGAGTTCCTTCCCAGTAACCGCCCTTCCCAGTAACCGGGATCTGATAGAACACCTTGTTGGTATAATGGGAAATTCACTGCCTGAAAGTACAATTAAAAAATTACATGTTTCCAATCATGTCAACAGTGATTAGAATTTCAAAGAAATGTTTCCAGCATGGGGGACACGGTGGCTTAGTGGTTAGCACGTTCGCCTCACACTTCCAGGGTTGGGGGTTCGATTCCCGCCTCTGCCTTGTGTGTGTGGAGTTTGCATGTTCTCCCCGTGCCTCGGGGGTTTCCTCCGAGTACTCCGGTTTCATCCTCGGGTCCAAAGACATGCATGGTAGGTTGATTGGCATCTCTGGAAAATTGTCCGTAGTGTGTGATTGTGTGAGTGAATGAGAGTGTGTGTGTGCCCTGCGATGGGTTGGCACTCCATCCAGGGTGTATCCTGCCTTGATGCAGGCTCCCCGTGACCCGAGGTAGTTTGGATAAGCGGTAGAAAATGAATGAGTGAGAGTGAGTGTTTCCAGCATCTTGTGAAATCATCGTTGTTAAGAATTGAGGCTGTTTTGAGGGAGGCAAAGGGAGGCCCTGTGCAAAGGGAGGCCCTGTCCAGTATTAGTATAGTGTTCTTACTAACTGTTTGGTATGTGTATAAATCACATTGGCTTCATAATAAATAAGAACATTTATAAAGTTTTTTTTTTTTTTTTTTTTTTAATAAAATCTTGCTTTATATTTTTGGCTGCTCTAGAAAACCATTCTCAATCAGCCCTTCAGACCCTGCCACCTTGTCACTCACCCCCCACCTTCCACCTTCAGTTCTCCGCCCTTGCTCCCTCACTCTCTCACTGGCAGCCATGATGAGCTAGAGCGCTGCAGCTGACAGGCCTGAACGATTGATGTTTGAACAATGGCCGACCTACTCGCAGGAGGAGGCAAGAGTAAAGCAGAGGCCTATAAATTTTTTAAGAGCCAAAGACGGAGTGATTGATGTGCTCCTTATCCATTGCTCGTGCCTGGGAGCAAGTAATGGAGTTGTGTTTAACCAGGTCTCTGGGGGAGGCTTTGGGCAGACGTGATGGGGCTTTAGGGGGATGTGGGGAGATGGCATTTGTCAAGAGCACAGGCGAGCAAGCTTAATCCATAACTGCTGGGTTTCTCAGTGGGAAACCAATTACTTCATTGAACAGGCCACCAGTTCAGAGATCTATCCCAATAATATGTTTTTAAATATCAGTTTTATCCGCATGTATCCTGTAGAATTTTGTAATTAATGATAGTGTTGTTTGACTACAGTTCTTCCGCAAAGAATAAAGAGCAAATAAACTTGGTAAGAAAAACTTTGTTTTGAAGTTCAAATGTTCAGTTCTGGTTTAAATAAATGGGAGATTAGTTTTGAACATGGTATTTCTATATGTGTTTGTGGTCTGAATTTTAAATAGCAGTGACAGCAAGTCAGCAACAAATTAGTTGAGTAGCCTCTTATAAATAATACTATTATTATTGACAGAATAATCATTCTTCATGTTCTAGCAACATTATATTTTTTCAGAGTGTGCAACACAATCCATTTGCATCTCTTAGAGAGGGTGTTGTGATGGGCTGCAAACTCATTTTAACAACAACCATCTGTAAGCCAAACACAAGCTGTTATGACACTCCTCGCAAAGTGTCATATTTACAGTTATAGGCCTACTCTTGTGTGAAACACTTTTGAACTGCAGCGAAGGCTGTTTTCTGGAAGTAAGGCTTTTTCAGCGAGAGTGTGTGCGCACCCACTCATCACCTTACATCGCTCGCTACTCATTCTCCACTTGCTGGTAATACATTTTACTTACTTATGGCAGTATGGATGTGGAGGGGGATGCTGGATTGGAGAGCATACAGCAACCATGCAAATGACAATAGTATTTTTTTGTTGACAGTTTGTATGGAAGAAAAGCCGAGCATCATTACACTGATTTGTACTCATGGCTCCTCTAGTGAACAATCTCTGTGCGTGTTGTGCATTGGGGATGATGAAATGCTTAGAGCCAGCTCTCAGCGTACCTTCTAGCGACAAGTTCTCGCTTGCATGTCTGCAGTCTTTGCAAAGGAGACAACAACATAATAAATAAAGGTGGAAATGAAGAGGGAAATAAATGACAGGTGAAAATGATGACTTTTCTTGATATCTCCTAAGAACTGAAGAGATCTGCAGGGGAGAAAAGCATTATACTATTTATATAACGTGCAGTAGAGTAATAACTGGCATGATAATATCTGCTTTTTTAGGGATAACACTTAGATAAATATTTTCTGATGTAACATTTAAATCTAAAACTAAAAAAGTTTATATTATGTAAAAAAATATTCAAACACACAACTAGAGCAAAATAGCACAAGGAAGTACTTTGGATCACCTAAAATAGTTCTTAAAATAATTACAGAAAAGCATATTAGTGATGTTTTTCACTTTTATATAGTTGACACAAGAAAAGATCTAGGGGGTAAAATACTGACAGAAAGTAAGAAACTTATTATTGAATTCCAATTGGCCATTTCCCCCATTCTCAGAGCAATTGGTAAGAGATTAGGATTTAGAGGCATTTTCTCATTCTTTGCTCCATTTCTACAACATCCTTTAGTCTGCACTGGGTGAATGTTCCATTACAGGACAAGTAAAGGATCTGAGAGAGTTCAGCAACGTTTGATGGAATTTCAGTTTGCTGAAAATGAAACACAGGATCTGAGTGGCAGACAAGAAGACAGGAATGAAGGAGTGAGGAAGAAAGAGAAAAAAGAAAGAAAAAAGAGAACAAGGAGCAAAAGAGCATGAAAGCGTTGCTAGTAGTCTGAGTGGTAAAGTCGCTACTAATAAAATCTCCACAGCACAAGGTCAGCTCAGAGCTGGTTTAGATTGGCCTTCAGATTGTAACACAGCACTAAGAAAAGACCTGCAGGCCAACCTCATGTACAACTTTTTCTGTGTCTATTTTAACAGAAGCAAGGGTAACTTCTGAGCTACTGAGCTTATAGAGCTGAGTTCCTATTGACATCATATGTAATTTGTGTGTACATTACAGCTTATAATAATGTTAAAATGGAGATGCTTTAAAAATGCTTTATTAAGCAAAATGAATAATGTGTTGTATAATAATCATACAATAAGAAATGTTTGATAAGTTGCACAATATTCTGGTCATTTTTTAAATGCCATAATTTAGGCTTAATTTGTTTCTCACTTTCTCCAGCATCCTATAGGATGCACAATCACATTTTTTTGATTCTATGCAAAACCTACTTTATGCTGCCCGTAGGCTTATTACACATGCATTTAATTTGCTTTTGGAAAATCAGGCTTTAATTTTTAAGTGACAGAACTGCAGTGAGAGGTTGCTTTAAGAAAAGGTGCCTAATTAATGTGATTCATCTCACATTTAATATCTGGTGTTTTTAATAAGGAGCACTTGTGTCTGAGAGAGAGCACTTCATTAGCAAAGTTGAGCAGGCGATTTTCAATGCCATTGAAGTAACTTCATAAATGCTGGTTGGACAATGGTGTTTAATGTAGTGCAGGAAATCATCTCTGAGATCACCGGAAATCACCGGTTCCTTTGAAATTAAAGGATACAAAGTGATCACAAATCTCTTTTATCCCACAAGGTCAGGTCAAGATGGAAGTTTTGCCATTATGTGGCTTATGATTTTAGGTCTAGTTAAAAAAGATGGTTAATATTCTTAAGAAGGTATATTTTAATGAAGCCGGATACTCATTTCCATACCTGGTTCTGTTTGGTACAGGATATTTCCTTGATAAAATCTTTATAACTGCCATATAGTGTTGTAAAACAGTAATGGAAGACTGATAAGCTGTTTGTTTTCATCAGCATATCACCTACCAAAACACCTTCTAAAGGCTTTCCCACTTCTAAAAGCACCTGGATGTGTCTGTTCATTAGTTGCTTTTGTTCATCTCCAATGAGACTCACCGCTAGCTGTGTTGACAAAGCCTTGCATAATGTATTTTATAAACTAGTGTTAGCAGATGACAGAAAAGTCACAGGTACATGTTAATGACACATGTAAATGGGTCTCTCAGAGAGTATGTGTTCTGACTGAGCAAGAAGCCTAATTAATTAGCAGATTCGGGTTTTGATGGTACTAATTTCTCCATGCCTCTGAACTTCATCAAGTACAGTTTCTGTACACTGACATAAATCTCTACTCGATGTGTACTCCTGGAGCTTTAGTGGCTTTAATAACATGATTAAAATGAGCTTCTTACCTTTTAAAGTTTTTTAACACGTTAAAAACTTCAGTCAACTGTTTGCATTTAAACATGTATGAATCTTATTTGATAATGTTTCACATGACAAAGCATGTAATCTTTTTCATGCTCCAAGGATAATTGGTTAATCCACATTAATGTGGATTCTAATCGTTATGAAAGCTGAAATAGGATGATCTCAGTCTCCCTGGAAAACTTTGTGGAAAGGAAGAACAGATGTGGTTAATTAAGTGGTACCAGACTGGACCCAAGTATAAACTGAATATAAATAAGACCTGTGCCTGCATGTCTTTCTAAACTCTATTCCACAGAGGAATAGATCTATTCTAACAAACCATACTTTATTAATACTTTTCTGTAAGAAGTACTGCACTATAATCACCAGTCAAGTTGCCCTTTTGTGAAAAGGTCCTAGCATGACATTAAAAGTGCTCAATGCTGTACCTCATTGATGTACTGCTAATAATTGCAGGAACAAAATAAGTCATAATATTATAATAAATAATGAAGGAACTGGTAAGAGTTAGGTAGAACCACTTTGTGAGGGAAAAATTCATATACACGTATGAAATAAATGTTTTTCTTCCTATTTTAAATCAGATATATAATTTTAATCGATTAACATTTAATTTCATTTACTTACATTTTGGCTTAATATTTTGTATACATTTATACCTCCTTATATAAATGTATAAATCTTCATTGGAGGATCCCAAGTGGCTCAACAATGAAATTGTCCAGAGATAATGAGCTTGAATCTCAAAAATGTCATAGGCGTCCATGACTGGTTTGTGTTCTGTGGGTGGGAGGGGTGTTATACTCGCTCCCCTATCAATCATTGTGACACTAGCCAGTTGTGGGTGTCTGTTAGCTCAGGCTTGCAGAAGGGATGGATGGCGCATTACACAGCATGAGCAGAAGGTCAGAAGGATGTGGTCAGCTTCACATGTTTCTAAGGAAGTTTGTGTTAAGCCAGATTTACACTGTACAAAATCCAGCCTGATTTTGGTGTCACACATGGTAAGGGATAATATTTGGCAGAACATAGTACTGTAGCTATTTTCATTGTTTGATCTGTGGTGAAGAACTTATCACACAATCTGCTGCTGAATACTTACTGGAATTATCTTGTACAGTGTAACAAGTAATAATCGCAAATGATCACTGGAATTGCAAAGTGTAAAACTGACTTTGACCTCACTGGTTGGTAGCTGTTTTTTGGTAGCTGGTGGTGGAGGATTGACCAAGACTAAATTAGGGAGAATATTAGGGTGGAAAATGTTCCTTGAGTTTGCAACTGTTTGCATCCATGTAAAATGATCTAAGCTCTCCGATATCTCATTACTTTGAGAGCTTAATATCTCAAAGGACAAAACTTTATTTAGCTAATTTATTTAATTCTCTGACAGTAAGACCAATTAAACTATCAGAATTCAACTAGTGCCTTGGAGATAACCCCTAATAAATGTTTCTTCCTATGGTTAAGTGTCTATCGAAAAAAGGTTGATCCTACCCCAAAGGCTGCTACTGGATCTTTTTGAAGTACAAGTCCAATCATTGAAAGTGATTAGAAGGAGGAGTTAATAAGGACATAAATGATTAAATATAATAAAAGTTGCATAAGCAGAGACAAACCCAATAATGACGCACCTTTCTTAATCTGAACATTGTACTGTACTTGTACAATAAATAGCCTCAATTTAACAAACATCACTATAAAGCAAATATACTCATTTTCTTGGGTAAAAAAAAAATGTGTGATCATCAGTAAAATGAAATAAACAAGGTCTATAAGCTGCAAGCAGTAGAGGAAGAAAAGTGAGTGAACAATTCTTGGAAAATGCTGAATGGTGCAGTTTCAGTAAGTTAGGTAAGGTGGCAAGAATTTCAGCCCACTAATGAGTTTCTAGAGTGAGTAGCTGGGGAATGGCGAACAGTTCTCTAAGGTGTAGGGACATGCTGACATACTTTCTTTCTACTTTCTATCAAACAGCCCCAACCCCCATGCCTTACCCCCCTACCAAAACTTTAGCAATAGTTTTTGTCTGGAGGAAACAGGTGGAAGTGCTAAGTGAGTGATTCAGTTAATGAGTTTTAGCCTTATAAAGAATTAATCCGAGCTATTTCTTTCATATATTTTTATACAAGCTCATTAACTATACATAATCTCCCTTTGTGTATGTTTTACTAACTGTGTTATGTGGAAAGTATGTGGAAGCTACGCTAAACCTATACCTGAAAACATTTAAAAAGTACAGGAGGAAAGAACAGAACATGAAACAGGAAATTGACAGAGAAACACCAGGTAAGCTTAGAATATCACTATGAAATGACACTCATTTAAGATTATAGACCATTTAAGAATTCAATAAATGGACTCTCATGCAGTCCAATTATAGAATTATGTCTGTGAGGGACAAACATGTGTGTGTCATCAATACTCACAATAGGTAAACCACTTGAAATCCTGCATACACCTACTAGCACTGGCACACAATGGGGTTTTCGCCAAGCCATTTGGCATCACTAGGTATTCATAGTGCCCTAGGAAAAGGCAATACTTTACTTTTCTCCCTCCTGGATAGGCAAGGAGCAGTGTGCACTCCTAAAGGCAGATTTTCTGAAATCTTGGGGCCCCATGTTGTAGCTCCAATGGCTGGGCATAACTTTGTGTTACCTGTTGTTCTGTGTTCAGTGACCTGGTTCAAACTATGTCTCTATCTTCTGATGGCTACAATCCCCCAATCTGACTGATGTTGCTCAGGTAGAACGCACTCTGCTTGCTGGAAATATGTTAGATGCCAGGACATGCAGAAATGTCTCCTGGAATCAGGAGTCTGTGTGGGGGAAATCTGGTAGCAACAAGTCTGCTAAAGAACTCTGGCAAATGATACTCCAGCACACTCTCTAGCTAATGTTATGCTTGTCTTTTATGATGGTACCTCATACAGTACTGGGTCTGTGCAGCTCAATGACCAATCTCCTAAACAAGGTGTGAAAATACTGCAGTGTTCTAATACTCGAGATCTGATCTTGATTCCATAATTTAGCCGGTTCTTGTCATAAATTCAGGTGTCAGGCTGTCTCGGGTTACATAGACAATTTTTTATTTTTTATTTTTCCAACACCACCCAAAACCTTCATAACATTTTCATAAAAATACACCGAGTAATAGTCATGTTACAGTTTGAAATGTAAACATCTATCTCTGTATAAATTTAAAGTAACTTTCAAAATATTTCTTATTTTAAACTTCTTATTTTTCAAATAATCTAGCTTAAGTATTTATCATGCATAGCTGTGTTTGGTCTCAGAGTGAGTGAGCCAAAACAAATTGTAGTTTTAACACATTTTATTTACCTTCATTGTGTTTACATGTTTACGTGTGCTTTGATTTGTAAGGATGTAAAAATTGTAGAAGTTACAGAACTTGTGCCATTGCATTTACCCTTCACATGCCCCTTAATCCCCCAAAAGCAAATATATAAAATGAGACTATACTGAAGCATTTACCAGACAAATGGGCTATGCTTAACATGTCCTGTGTATGTCCTGTGTGCTTATTTGTACAAAATAATAATACGAAAGTAGGTGGAAATCAAGAGAACTTTCATGTCAGTTAAGGAAAATACTCTAAGAAAATTCACCTACTGTATCTAAGTGTCTGGTCTTGGTCTCGAAATGAACTCAGCCATGTGTGGCATTGGTCTCATCTTGGTCTTGGCCATCTGTCTAACTTGGTAAGACTACTTTGGTTATGGTCTTGGTCTAGACTCGATATGGTCTTAGTTTTTGCTAAGGTGCTCTTTAACCCAATATTAAGACCAAGTCACATATATCTGCTGATCTTTTCTCATGTTTGCAGTATTGAATGCCACCTTGTACAATCTGCCTTCTTGAAACTGGATTGTTAATGAACATTCAGTAACGGACACTGCAGCGAAAAATATTTTGCAGGAATTGGCCTGAAGTTAACTGGTTAGTGAATTTTTTATTGTGTGGAATACTCACCTCATCAGACTCACCTCATCTGAATTCACAGGTGGAGCAGTGGCATGGTCAGGCAGATGGTGGATTACCTTCATGAGCATTTATGTGAGCTGTTTGTTAATGCAGTTGTTGGATTTGGTGTTGTTAGATACTCAGCATAGCTTCCACACTGACTGTTTAGTTAGAGAATAAAAATACACCGGGTAGAAATAACATAGATCATGGTCATGGAAACTGCTAGACAGGGAAGTGGTGAAGTGAGAGCATGTGGAAAAAGATGCTGTTCAATGACAGAAAGATTGTGAAGGCTTGTAAAGCGCTTAGGAATGGGCTGCAGATGTAGGTATGGAGGTGATATGGAGCTCTGAGTGTACATCATCAATGATAGGGTAGGTGTACAGCCATGCTGGGGATTTTGGTGTTTATAACAATTACTGTGTCATTTCTGTGATATTTCACATCTTAGTTTAAATCTTTGAGAATTAAGTGACAAGCAGAAGTCACATCTGAGTCTATTGAAAGCCATGATCAAGTGCTTGAAATGGTGGAATCAGTTGTGGCTCCTGCTTGATTGGTATGAAAACCTGCACCCACACCAGCCCTTGGCAGATAAGATTGGACACTTCTGGGTTAAAGTAATTTAAGTATGTTTGGTTAAATGATTATTCACATTTGTTCAGTTGCTCAGTTTGACGTAATGTGTAGCCTGATTATGCTGCTGTTTAAGTCAGTAACTCAAGTGCCTGAGCAACCAAAACACCCAATATTCATAAGCAACAATGTTTATATGTAACATATTACAACATACATGTATATCTAAAATTTGAAAATGCTCTACACTCCATAACTAACTGCTATTGACTATTACACTTAAACAACATGCAATAAAACACCGCAATTGTCTGCCTGAACCTTAATGTGATTTGCTTTAACTTTCTGACTTAACAAATCAAATTGGAGGAAATTTTTGTTCATGGACTGAAAGCCAGGAAAAGGAATCACTCATACACACAACTGCAAATACACAATTAAAAAATGAATTAATGTTTAAAAATGTACCTGCCTGCAAACATATCTAACATATCTAACCAAGGGTTGGGCTCAAATAGTGAAATACTCAATTTTGGGAGATTCTTGATTATTTTAGAATCATTGACAACCATTGAAAGTCTGTGAAGCTAAAATAATTATTGTTCTGACTCAAAAATCTGACATAATGCATCAGAAAAATTTACAATGTTGACATGGTTTATTATGCAAAGGCTGGATAAATAACAGGGCATGGCAAGAGAGATGAAGAAAGATACAGGGAATGAAACCAGTGGTAAAGTAATCTAGTATGACATAAGGCCATCTGTCTGAAAATAAATAAAAGAAAAAAAATCCCAGTATTTACGAGTTAGAAGAGAGTAAGCAGGAGTTTTGTGTGGTTGCAGAGCATTCAGTCTTGTTGAACCACATTGCCTTTGGCTTTTCTGAGTCCCATCTCCATAGTGTATTCTGTCACTGTTACATATTTAAATAATAATTGTCCGTAATGTTGCATGTTGGTCTATTTCTGAAATAATAGATGAAGCAGACAGGCGTAAACATGTTTGTGTGTCTGCTTGTGCAAAAGGGCAAAGAATAAACATGTGCTATATTAGTTATCTGTTTAATATTTCCCCCCATGCTATGGACATTAGTTTGTGTGTCTGTTTTATATATATATATATATATATATATATATATATATATATATATATATATTTATATATATATGTTGTGTAAACGGTACAAACTGCCCTTACACATTACACACACATATACACACAGACACACACACACCCTGAGGAGAGATGACAGTGTGTTGGTGGGTGATGGAGACACTTTTTCAGCAATCTGCTCTCAGTGACTGCACAAATCAAGTCTGACACTGTGGAGGCTTAACATGGATGATACAAAGCAGCTCTGACTGGTTCCACAATCAGAATGCACAATGAAAAATTTAAAAGCTCCTGCCTCGAACCTTTGCAGGGTTTATTTAGTAGGTGCATTTAAAATTCCTCTGCACCATGGCTGGCAGCACAATTACTTAATGAAAACCAGCTCAGGTTGAGCAGTGTATCTGGGAGAGGGGGAAAAATAGAGAAAGAAAATACCAAAAGAGGAAATAGATTATATATTGACTCAATTGAAATGAAATAACTCTGCCTAAGTAGTACTAGTAGAGATGTATGATGTCTTTTAGCAATATTATATCATGATTTATATTATATAATATTCTTGTTTGGTTGCAAACTGGGGGGCACGGTGGCTTAGTGGTTAGCACGTTCGCCTCACACCTCCAGGGTTGGGGGTTCGATTCCCGCCTCCGCCTTGTGTGTGTGGAGTTTGCATGTTCTCCCCGTGCCTCGGGGGTTTCCTCCGGGTACTCCGGTTTCCTCCCCCGGTCCAAAGACATGCATGGTAGGTTGATTGGTATCTCTGGAAAATTGTCTGTAGTGTGTGATTGCGTGAGTGAATGAGAGTGTGTGTGTGTGTGTGTGTGTGCCCTGCGATGGGTTGGCACTCCGTCCAGGGTGTATCCTGCCTTGATGCCCAATGACACCTGAGATCTGAGGCTCACCGTGACCCGAGGTAGTTCGGATAAGTGGTAAAAAATGCAAACAGCTGAATTGTGCACCTTTATGATGCATTATGGTTATCTGCATATTAGCTTCATACTACATGATAATTATATACATACAATCTGTGGCTATAGATGAAGACCACACAGGGGTATACATGCATAATAATGAGCATTTATTCCTTAGCTTTGACTGTGTTACACTTAATGAAGACCACAAAACATGAGGAGTCTTCATGGAGACCTTCAAACTGCATTTCTAATTTGTCGAGGTCAGCAGGCATCCCACAGATGTTCTCCAACAGCTCATAACCATCTGCCCTGTGCCGAATCAGCGTCCACCTCCACCATCATTACCACCCAGAAACAGTCTGTCAGCATGCGTGATGTCTTTTTAACTTCTCCGACTGTAATAAAGACAAGGTCCTGGAGTCTTATTCAAAATGCATTAGAACAATTACCACTGCATCAAGGCCTAATTCCTAATTTACACACTTCCTCTTTTTTCCTTCTTCTCTTTGTTTATTCAGATACCGATGTGCACTGCATTATGAATTCTGAACAAATCGTCCTCATCGCCACCAGATCTCCACCTTTACTTGTCACCAGGTAATTGCAACACAAACAGAACACTGCAGTCTGTTTGTGTTTCAATTGATGAAAAAATGGGTTCAGAGGAAAAAGGGGCTAATTACCATGCAACAGTGTGCCATTCAAATGCCCCTGCCTTTTAACTGGCGGCTTGCACAAGCATAATGCTCCCACCAGCACTTATGTCATTAATAGAGCAAAACCTTTAAAGGCCTACACATGTCAGACAGGCGCTTTCCGACCACAGCGGACGCTGCTCAGGGGACCAAATAAAAGAAGCACCGATTATAGCTCTGTGTTGAAATACAGAGCACTGTGCTACTCCAGGAATGTTAATACGGCTGGATTTGTTTGTGCAGGGTTCTGGACTACTGATGTGCTCCTCATTGTATGATGATGATGATGATGATGATGATGATGTGTCTGCTAGTTGCATGTAGTGGAATTCAGACACTGATGGACTAATTTGGCTGCTGCTTTTTTTACATCTAGGATTGGAGAAAGCACAGTAAAATCACTGCTAACAGATGTGTTGTTTTTTTTTGTTCCAGTTGCAACTCTAAGACATTCTCTGTCCTGTATTTGTTGTCTTAGTAGGGTTTATGTATAGTCACTTTATAGTCACTGTATAGTCACTTTATAGTCACTGTATAGTCACAGGAGAGGTTTTCGAAGTGATAAAATCCACTTTTGGGATTGTGTTATAATACAGTGCTTTTACGGTAGCGCTTACCTTTTCTTATGTTTCCTTATGCTTTCTACAGAGAACCAAAATGTCCCTTTATGAGAACTCAGTGTACTGTGTATTTGTAATAAATTCAGAGCAAAGTACTTAACTGAATATAAATCCAGGATAAAAGCATTTAAACCTCATATGCATATCTTAGTTCAAAGAATCAATGACCTGAAAGCATTTTTTTCTCAATGTAGGCAACACTTATTCCTTTTAACTTTATTCCTTATTTTTTATTTTATTTTTTTTGTGCTTCTGCACCAGTTGAGGTTTTGCTTCTGACATTTCTGCCTTATTTATTTTACTGGTACAGTAGAAACAGAGTTTATCCATCAAGCATCTCTTTAGAATAAATGCCGCCAAGCTTATTTTCAGGCAGTGTACATAGCCAGAAAGATTAGAGCAAAGAAAACCTTCAAACAAATGCTAGAGATAGAGTGAAAGTGCATATCAGAGAAGCACATCGACTCTTCACATGGTTTATTTGAAGTCCTATCTCACTGTGACTTGAAATAAGTCCCAGTGGCACTTAATGATAATGAGCTTTAAGATGTGGGATCTCTCTCTCTCTCTCTCTCTCTCTCTCTCTCTCTCACACACACACACACCCACACACACACACACTAAGCTGTATTAGAGTGAGTGTACTAATAACAGTATTTCTTTGTCTCTTCCAGTGGAAAATATGATTAGCTCTTAGTGCTGTGTTGTTGCAAAGCACTAATGAATTTTGACTTTTGTGGAGACCTTCAGGAAACAATCTGAGAGGTGTTTTTTTAAAACAGTGGGGTAAGCTATTTCTAAGCTCAAATATTCTATAATCACAACACACATACCAGATAATATTACATACACACTCAGAATTCCCAAATGTCAGCCTACATCTATGTAGACTCTTCAACTACATAGATGTTTCCTTTATAGTTGGTGTTGTGATATGCTAATTATTGCTAATGATACATTGAATCATGCAGCACTGACAGTTTATTTGTTTAGAGCTGATAATCTGTTCATTAATAGCGTCTGTATTAGTTTTTGAGGTACAGTATGAATAAGAAAAAATATATATTAGTAAACAGATGAATATAGAAACAATGCAAATCTTAGTAGATTTCCTTTAAATAATTAATAATAATAATAATAATAATAATAATAATAATAATAATAATAATAATAATAATAATAATAATAATAATAAAATAGAACAACACACACTTTAGCTTTATGTTACGCCATTCTTAGCTAATAAAAAAAAAAAAGAAAGCCAGAAAAGCAGAAAACACACAGCAGAACCGTCTTTGCAGTCATTCTCATGTTTTACTGATTGCATAAATAATTTTGTATTTCAAACCACAATGTAAATGTGGTCATCACTTTTCTGATTCCATAAGAAAAGGTTAATGCAAAATGGGTGCTGAATATTCAGAAGATGTCATATGTGAAATGCAATGCGCTCGCTGGATAAACACAAATCAGCTTCTGTTCCTCACAATCAATTTCGCTCAATGCAAATAAGAAAGGAAGGTCACCTTGTGATGAGCAGAATGGTTATCTTTTGTAAGCAATGCACACTTTCAACAAGTTTGTGCTGTGGGCATTGTGTGCTATGCAACTCTACATGTTAAAAAGAATGTGACAGTATATTTAAACAGCCAAATAACACAAAGACAGTTGGGAGGCATTTGGGTCTTTTTGTAGAGAGTGTTGGCCTTAAATACACAAAACACGTCACTGAGGTCAACAACACATCCTATATGACATGAAATGTCACATACGTGCTGACGGGGAGGAAATTTAAGGGGAAATTTCAATTTATGCCACATTACCAGAGAAGACAAGATAATCTTCTATCCTACACTGCTAAATCACAGTGTCAATATTAACCTTGCCCGTGTTTGTTCCAGAGTTGAGGCTCACTAGAATATCACAGGAAATTAAAATTCACTCAGACCATACGGAAATGGCAGACGCTTTCAGAAGGTAAAAAAAAAAAATAAACCAACACAGCACAAGAGGGAAAGTACTGCTTAAAAAAAAACAACAGTGTATTGCTTGATTAATCGCTATGGGAAGATGGGACCAAAAAGGAAGAGTAATACCAGCAAAATACATGGAGAGTGTCATGTCTGCAAATGGCCATTATTTTTATATTATGAACAAACTTGTTTACTATTACAGGAAGCAAAACACAGAAACGGAAGCACCAGAAAATTAATCAGAAAGATGACTGGATCAATGCTGGTGAATCCAATTACATGGAGCTCAGGCTGAAACCAAACAGAGCTTGATGTGATCATGTTAGGTAGCAAACTGATGTACATGATGATGTCACAGTATAATTACCTTTTCTGCTTTTTATCTTTAGATGGCTTCCAAGCAGGGGGTTTAAATCTTTTCAGATATTCAATCAGTAGTTCATGATATATGTGAAAGGTTTACAAGACAGTAGTGAGACCAGCTATGGTGTATGGGTTAGAGACTGTTGCAGTGAGGAAAAGACACGAGGCAGAGATGGAGGTAGCAGAGATGAGGATGTTGAGGTTCTCTTGGATGGACAGGATTAGGAACGAGCACATCAGAAGGACAGCTCAGGTTGGCTAGATTAGGGTCAGAGAGGATAGATTAAGATGGTTTGGACATGTGCAGAGGAGGGAGATGGTTACAGTATATTGGTAGAAGGATGTTGGAGATGGAGCTGCCAGGTAAGAGGTCAAGAGGAAGGCCAAAGAGGAGATATAATGATGTGTTAAATGAAGACATGACGTTTGTGAGCAAAAGGATGCTGAGGATGCTGAGGATAGAGTTAGGTGGAAACTGATGATTTGCTGTGGTGACCGACAATGGGAAAAGCCAAAAGTAGAAGGAGAAGTTTATGATATACAGCTGAAAAATGAAAATTATTAATTATAATTAATAACAAGCAGTACAAGTCATGAATCATATGTACGATGCATCCAGTATTATTTGGTTTAATATTTAATTGTTAAAATTCCCATGTGTCACAGTTTTTTTTTAGATGGTGGATACAGGTTCGAGAGTGGGCTTTTAGAAGTGTGTGGCAATCCTAAATGTTGGATTGATCCCCACCAAGCAATAAGGTGTAGTATTACAGCTGAGGGGTGGTGTGAGTGATGCCCAAAGTGGACGCAAAGCGGGGGAGTGATGTCCTCTAAATATCAGAGGGATCCAAGTGGAGCCGAATAGCACAATGACAGGGGAAATGGATTGATGCCCATAGCAAGGCTGTGAGCTGTAATGGCGTCTTCTGCAGGGGAGATGGGCCAGGAGACATCTTCAGCAGAGCAAGGTGACAGAAGACATCCTCAGTGGAAAAACGAGACAGAGAGATGCCTGAAGTGAAACATGAAAGGTGAGAGATGGTTTTTGTTAAGTTGGTAGCCCCCTACTCAATTAAAATTCTTCAGGGTCCATGTCAAGCTATTCTCAAGTGCCTCAAACCCAGTTTCCCTTTCCCTGTTGCTTTTACTGCAGAAGGTTCCTCTCCTGGAGGGCTTCCTGGACAGCAAAACAATCTGATGCCTCCATAATTTTAGTCAAGATTCCTGTCATAATTTTGTAGAGGTGGTGGATGCAACTGCAACTAACACAAGAATCATAAGCTATATATATACAAAAACAAAGTCTACCACACAATAAACACGACAACAAGAAAAGCTTAACATCGAAACTTAAAAAAAGCAGAATTTATTGGGGGTAACTGTATTTTCTTTTCACAGTAACAAGACAAGATTCAGGTTGCCATGGATACTCAGAAAACGTCACCATATTAATGATTCCATGTTTTGTTTGTTAAATAAATATACAATCAGTAATGTTTTAAAGTGGGTTTAATGTAACCTGTGAATTACAGGTGGCATTACTGTCAGAGCTGCTGTTCCTCAAAAAAATTTAACATCTTCTGGCCAAACAGTTGAGAGAATTCAGAAAGAACCAAATCTCCATCATTTTAAACTTCAATCATTCATTCATTCATTCATTCATTCATTCATTCATTCATTCATTCATTCATTTTCTACCGCTTATCTGAACTACCTCGGGTCAGGGAGCCTGTGCCTATCTCAGTCGTCAACGGGCATCCAGGCAGGATACACCCTGGACGGAGTGCCAACCCATCGCAGGGCACACACACACTCCCATTCACTCATGCAATCACACACTACGGACAATTTTCCAGAGATGCCAATCAACCTACCATGCATGTCTTTGGACCGGGGGAGGAAACTGGAGTACCCGGAGGAAACCCCGAGGCACGGGGAGAACATGCAAACTCCACACACACAAGGCGGAGGCGGGAATCGAACCCCCAACCCTGGAGGTGTGAGGCGAAGGTGCTAACCACTAAGCCACCGTGCCCCCTCATTTTAAACTTGTACAGGATATTTCTAAGATTTAATGTAAAATGTGCTATATTAGTTTTGCTATGAATATGTAGTTATAAATTAGTATAGTTTGATCTTTTAATTTAGGTTTGATGATGAAAGACTATTGCAGAGCCTTGATGACCTAATACATTTTACATGTTATAAAGCGCTAAACAAAATGTCACACTTAAGACACATTAATGAGGTTAATTATTGGATTATAAATATTCCTAATGCTCCACAGCAATCGACACATTGACTCCTAACAGTTTTGAAGCAGGAGAATGAGCTTCGGTTTTTATTTTACCAAAGAATCCCACATAGATCTACGCTGCTAAAACAAATCCTTCTTCTGTTATACAAGACTTTCAATTTGTCGAATCTGATGACCCACCAATCACAACAATGTTCTTCAATGCAGAAAACATGTCCATTCTTTTCCATTGCCTGCTTATCAACTGATAAATGTTACAGCCAGCCAACAAATGGGGCTTTTTTCCATGTGCAGGATGAGGGAAAGCAGAAAAAGTGAAGTGATGGATTCTTCCCCTGCCAGGTGAAACGAAGGGAATCAAACAACAAACCCCGTCAACGAGGCACCTTTTCCAAGTCACTGCTTACAGCTGCTCTCCCATCTGTGGCACATTTAGAAGGAAACTGTGTGTGGGGGTGTGTGTGTGTGTGTGCATGTACAAGATGGTGCACAAGTCCCCAAAGAACAAACTGCTTCCCAACAGGTAGTGTTTAGCAGTCGATATGTCATGTTTCTCCATCCAGAGCAGTGACGAATTGAGAGAAAGAAAGAAATCACAATTTTTACCTACCCCACCTGAGCCTTGACATCCTGCTCAGTGATAGAAAAGATAAAAATAAATGGTGAAAACAATCACTTTCCTAGTCCATTAACTTTACACAGAGTGCAAGGAAACTAATGAGTGCTTGAATTGAAGTCAGCATTTATTACTGTTATTGATGTACTTGTTTGGACTTTTAAGATCCCAACAATGTATTTTCTTAAATTTTATCTGACTGACAGCATGAACTTAATTATTTCTGTCATGTTTTGAATTGAACATTACTTTTCATTTCTGGCTTAGCTTACAATTTGTGGTGTATTCTGCTTCCTATCAGTTCAGTTCCTACTTTGAAGCATTTCAGCCAGTTTATTTTGACAACTGAGTTGCACTTCTGGATTTGGCTGAATGTGCAATCTTTAAAGGGTTGTGAAACTGAGCCTGATAAAATGATACTTCCCAGAAACAAATAAAGTAAAATAAAATAAAACACACACACACACACACACACACACACACTTTATAACAAAGGCTTCTATGAATTCTAGGTTTCAATAGAAGTTACATTGCTACCCTCTGGCAATAAGAAGAACATCAGCAAACTTTGAAATCTTTAATCTTTTATTTTTCTCACTTGAGCCGGCGATGTCTTTCCTCCTTTGACACCACCTTTGACATTTTTACAAATCACCAGGCAGTAAAACAAGCACGTGCCATTTCCCCGGGTCTCGTGGGGGTATATCTCAGAGAATATATTTCCGTGCTAACCCCCACACACATACACCTTTCTGTTTATTGCACTCCAATGAATGGCTAATGCTGCTGGCTCGGTAGCATTCTCAAAATGCAAATAACATTGCAGGTGTAATCATAGAGCGATTTTCTAACATCATCATTAGATAATCCCTCCCAGGAGATATTTTTATTCATTTATTCATTATACAAGTTTAGAAGGGAAGCAGAATTTTCAGAATTGCAGGTTAGCAGTAAAAAAAAAAACAGTTCAAAGGGTGAGTATGATGTTAAAATAAAGAAGGCCACAATAATCTGAATGTCACAACAGGGACTAAGACTTACGGCCAAACCTTATTCCTATTCATGCTTGGTGGTGTTGTTTATGCCGACATCCTGCTGTAGATGGATGTCAGAATGCAGAAAATGTGCATGGCTATGATTTAAATGGTTCGGGCAGCAGACATTTTATAGACTCACTATCAGTGTAATGTAATGGCACTATTTGTATATGTGTCTGCTCTAAATATCACCATCTGTATCTGCATTTGGATTGAACCAGTACACTGGCGTTCTATTTTGCTGGCAGAATGGAAATATAAAAACATCAATTCTTTAATGACCACAAGTCTAAAATTAACCAGGACACGATTGTCTTTGTGTGAGATGTTTTACTTCTGTTTGGGATAACCTTATACTTCAGAATTTTAGTTGTTAAAGATAATGTCTTCAGATTTTGGATGCTTATGAACAAGGACTTTGAAGATAGAAACATTGGTGTTGGGAAAAAAACAGTTCTATAAATGTACTGCTGTTATTACAGTAGGCTAGTTAAAAACAGAGAGCGTCTACTTTCAAAATTCAATGTTGAACATGAGCATCCCAAAACAGATGCAAATTCCATTCTTTAATTTTATAATAAAGAGTTAAACCTCTAAAGTGGTCATGTCCTCTACCAGGATCGTAGGCATGTACAGTATGTGAGGGATTGAGTGTGTGAGTGTGTGTGTGATTGAACACAGGTGTGTCTGATCAGAAATCCAGTGACTATAGCCGCGTTCACACTGCAAGTCTTAATGCTCAATTTGGATATTTTGCTCAGATCTGATTTTTTTTTTTGGCTGTTCACATTATCTTTTAAAATGTGGCCTATATCAGATACCAGTGTGAAGTGTTCGCTGTTTCGAACTGACCCGCATGCGCAAATGAACAATAACCATGACGTCACACGCAGCACGCTGTTGCGCTAAAGTTGGCGAGGTTATGGAGGAAGTAAGCATTCTCGCTTTTCTTTCTAAATGTTTGTGTAATGGCAGCACAGAGACGCAGTGTTTTGAAAATTTCCGGATGTCGAGGGCAACTTTTGATTATTTGATCCATTTTGTAGGCGTAGTCACGTTTGTGTCATGTTCGCTGGCACATAGTTGTGACGAATGTCGATGTAGATTGACGTAAAAGTCGCATCAAATCCGCCTTGGTTGTTCACACTGCGGCCACATTGGAAAAAATCAGAGTTGGGTCTGATTCAGGACCACATATGGAAGTGGTCTGAATCTGATTTGAAAAAATCAGATCTGGGCTAGATTTGAGTGTTCACACTACTCCTGAAGAAGTCTGACCTGGTCACTTGACCCCAAAAAACCTGCAGTGTGAACGTGGCCTATGAAAAAGGAAGAGAGCGAGCACTGTGAGAAGTGGTGTGTAGACCATGGTGGATGTTTTAGAATGGGTTTTTGTGGTTTTGTTGACCTGACAAAATGGATTTATTTTTTTTAAAACCACGTTTGCAACATAATTATTTAAGTTAAACATCTCCATCTGAGCTTGATAACATGATATTCTCAAACAAATTTAGTTGGATCTATTTCGCTAAAAATATAAACCAACTAGTAGCACAATTTAAACCACTGTGACCCTGACCAGGCAGTTACTAATAACTTCTGCACACTCATTTTAATGAACATGTTTTTCTGTGTCCTGTGAGCTTCGGAACACTTGCTAATGTCTGTATTACAGTACAAATGTCCTGCAGGATCTCAGTCCCGGTGTGCAAGTCTAGTCTCAACCAGATGCCCTGTGAACCTTTCTGACAAGCTGTCTAGAAACCCCCACTTGCCCCCCCAACCAGTCACTGAACACACACACACACACACACACACACACACACACACACACACACACACACACACACACACTAGTCCATCTCCTCTCTCTATCTCTATTTGTATTCATTCAGATCACATTATCTGTTCGCTCTTAATGAAGAATTCAGATTTGGTTAGGTCCCTGACACACACACTCACAGTATGTGCTGTTTTTGTGTAGGGAATAGTTTCTAAATGGACTACAGCTCAGATGTGGGTGTAAAAAAAAAAAAAAAATCAATGTTTTAAAAAATGAATGGGTATAATGACATCTATGGAGGAAAAATTGATGACCAAGCTAGACTTTCTAATATATCAGATATGATAAGTTTGTGCTGGGTGCTGAGCTGAAGTATTGAATATTAAATGTATGTGTTTTTAAAAAGGTATTTGGGCAAGAATGAATTTAATTAATAGCTACTATACGATAAATTACACTGTTTATTATTTCAAAAAAAAGCTGAAAACAGTTTCAGCTCAATAGGATTCCTACTTTGAAACTACACCTACCAATCATACATTACTATATGTTTTAAACTGATATAGAAAGTGGAAAGTTTACAGCCTAACACACCCACACACCCACACACACACATGCACACACACAGCATGCAACCCATTAGTGGCCACTGGCTTTGATCATAAAATATTTGAGAGGTGTTCCTGTTTTGCATATTTATGCATGAAAAACTTTGTTGATTGCCATGGAACGCCAAGCTAACATAGCGTTCACACGCATACGCAGCTGCCAGTGCAGACGGTAGCTTTCAAAAACAAATTATTTCTCTTAAAACCATCCCATTTAGATCACCACAGAGACACACTCATCTCCATTGAAGGAGATCAAAGAGAGTCTCAAGGTTCGTTCTTTGCATCTTCAAATGAACCTGAATCTTTCTTTCATGTGCTTGTGTGTATGTATGTGTGTGTATTTGTGTGTGTGTGTGTGTTTTGGCTGGACTAGTGAATCTGTGGGAGGTATCAAGTGGATGTCGCTCTACTGCCCCTAGTGGCCAGAGGTCAACCATTCCGGCCTGTGGAATAGATTTAATGTCTTTCACAAATTTCCAGCAATTTTTTTTTCTATTAATCTACTCTGCATATGTGTTTTTTCAAACTTTGAAGAGATTGAATCATTTCTGGGTTTATCAAACTAAATCCTAATATAATGAAATCCAGCTCTCTCCAACATCCTCAAACCATCTGCATGCCTTCTTCCACTGGATTATTGGTAATTCAGATAAACCCAGGTGATTTTATAAGACTACAGATTGCCTTTCTTATCCTGCCTATAAAATTATACATTGCTTATGCGTTGCCCTTGGATTTTAAACATCGAAATATAAAAAGAAATATTTAAGAAACTTGAGCTGACAGTAGCCTCAGTTTTCCTTTATGGTGTTATTTTCTACAGTATGTATGTATCTATATGTGTATCTGTATTTGTGTACAGCAGTGTTATGTGTGTTATTACAGACTTTCAGAAGTAAGCCTGAGCTCCTTACCTTTATATAGCAATGACAAGTCAAAAGTGATTCCAAAAGGCAAAACATACACTAATGTTTTCATAAATCTAAATGGTTGTAATCTTTTAGCTTAAAAGTAACTCTCTGAAATAAGGTTCCTTAATTAATAATTAAGTATGCCAGAGTTATACTTATTGAACATTATCTGCTGGTACTCTAGGCCATGTTCTGACAGTGTGTTTTCCATATATCCTGTTATGTGTTGTGGTGTCCCCTATGTGTCTTTAATTTTTTCCCCTATTTATCCCGGCCACGTTGCATTTTGCAGCACGGAATCCTCGTCTTCAAATTTGTATTTGTTTCATCCTTGATTTTGGTTCTGTGCCTCTGGCCTTTGTATTTTGTTTTCGAAGTTCATGTTTCAGTTTTATTTCTGCTCTTGTTATGTACCTGCCCAGTTTTCCAATTGTTTCCTGTTCTTGTTTCCCCTTTGTTTTTGTAAATCCCTGCATTTGTGTTTGGTCTTCGCTGACAAATTATTTAGTAGCTTAGCAGTAAGAAAGCAAGTATTAAACTGTAATTATTAAACAGCTAATTATAAAGCTTTGAACCACTATGATATCTACACATGTGCTAGACAGACAGACAGACAGACAGACAGACAGACAGACAGATAGATAGATAGATAGATAGATAGATAGATAGATAGATAGATAGATAGATAGATAGATAGATAGATAGATAGATAGATAGAAACTTTATTGATCCTGGAGGAACTTCAAGCATCCAGTAGCAACATACAGAGAAATAAGTTTATTGCAAACACATTAAACCTCCTTCACCCAAAACATGTGCAAATGAATTTTTTGTGTGCGTGTGTACTAATTTTGACATTAGTGAAGCATTAGCCCTTTTACCCCAACGATGAGTGAGTAATTATTAGACCCCATGTGGTAAAACTTGAATACTTACTTCCTTTACTTACTTGATTAGTAAATACTTAAGACTTGATTATGTATCCATACTGTCAAGGGTTCCTGCACTAGTGACTGTATTAACACACATTCTGCCAATGTCACAGCAGTGATCTTACTATGTTTTAAATAATTCAGAAAAAAATGACTTTTTTTTCACATGCTTGATCCACATCTTAGATTACAGAATACATACGGTGGAATTACAGGTCCTCATGTAAATTTAATCCTTTCTGAATAGGGCTTGGGCAAGATTATTCTTTTCATACTAGTGCTTTTCCACTGATGAAATTTCCACTTCCATTTCCTGTTTCTTTCTATTATAAAAAATAAAAAGAAAGAAGACAAGAACAAATGCATTTTCAAGATTAAAAAAAAAAATCTAACAGAAGTCCATATTCCATTAACACACATTTCTATTTCTCATAGATATAAAACATTTTCACACATTTTCTTAGCCAGCAAAACTGTGTTCAGTGAATAATCACAGTAATTCCAGAGAACTCTTTTAGCTCTACCCTGTTTTATGGAAAATGCAATTTCTACTTTTTTTTTTTTTGCTCTTTCAGTTTAGTTGTAAATGACTTTTATTGTGACCAGATATGCACAGCCAATAGGCTGCATGGTCAAGAAAAGCGTCTAGAGGCAGGGTTAAGGTGGGCATCTGTGTTTGTGTGTGTGTGTGTGTGTGTGTGTGTGTGTGTGTGCATGTTGTTTAGGGATGTGGCACAGTGGTACATTACCATTAAAATGCAATAGGAAGAAATACAACTGCACTCTGTCTAAAGTGCCTGCTATTTTTTCACTGCCTGACAGACTTGCTTCTTCAGGTCGGTGCAGAAAAGCACTTAGATCATCATTAGAGCACAATTTACAAAACCTTGGCATAAATGGTGCAGTGGAGCATTAGATGTCGGAGGAGTACCTCACCTGCTTACTTTTTTGCAACAGACAGAGTGAGAAAGGAGAAAGCTGGGGTGAGTGAGTGAGGAGTGGGGAAGAAATAGAAAAAGTATATATACTGTAAGAAGCTTGAAGGAGCTATACATTTTCTGGAATTTCTGGAATGCTGTATCATTTGTGTGTATATATTTGTATGTGTGTTATACAGCACTGGATACTTCTTTTGATTGGATTGGACATTGGGGAGAAGATCATCTAAGACTTTCTAAGAACCAGTGAGGAATGTAAATATTAGTGTAATCTGTCATTATTGGCATTTAAATATCACTGTCATGTATTTTATACCTGTATAATAAAGCATGAGCTATATACACAAGGACCACGTGTCTTGCATTAGGAATTAATTACACTGATGGTTCCTAAATAAAGGCAAAAAAGAATTCTGATTTTCTGTGAATGAAATCTCTCTCTCTCTCTCTCTCTCTCTCTCTCTCTCTATATATATATATATATATATATATATATATATATATATATATATATGTATATATATATATACATATATATATATATATATATATATATATATATATATATATATATATATATATATATATATATATATATATATATATAGCAAGGAGCATAGAGGGGATTTTTAGACCAACAGAGAGAAAGAGAGATCGGTTGGTGTATTACAATGATAGATCTCAAGCTTTTGTGAACCCTGAAGAGACAGCAGGACAGAGAGAGGAATGGATAACATCTTTTAAGGGACAGCAAGAAAGAATAAGGGAGACTAAAGGATATAAAATAGACGAAGGCAATGAGGAAGGGAACAAGAAAGAAAAGTGATGACAGAGTGGATATCATTAGCCAAAGGCAAGGTGAATAGAGCTCAATCTTCTGGGCTACACTTTTCAATATGAACCAATTTGTAACTGACATCTAAACAAGTAGACTATATTGACAGCAATATTTGAAATGACAAAACATGTATTCATTATAAATAAGATCATGCACATTACTTATTATCTCATCAACAGAAGGAGTGCATGCTAAACTCAGAAGAATAGGAACATGCTTGTAGACGGCAGACCCACCCATCAGATGTCTTGCTGAGGCTCCCTTGGAGTATTTGTAGCATTTATGTGTATGCCAGGTGGCATGGAGCTTGGATGCACTTGCTCAGTGTACATTATCTGTACTCCCTCATATGCAACTGAGCTCCAATGTTCTCCCCTCAGCATCCGGTTCCTGGACCCCCCACGTTCTTGGAGGAAATTAATGTTTGGATCCGATTTGCATTTTCAAGGGCTGCTGAAGGAGTTGTTTGGGTGAGAGCGTGTGTTCACATGGACGTTTGAAAAAGACATATGACAGAGAGGAGGAAAATGAGCAGTTGCTTTTTTCCGGCAAAAATGCATTTCTATATGTGTGTGTGTGTGTGTGTGTGTATAGACATGCAAATATGTTTGTACTGTTGCATTTTATTCCAAAATGGCAGCTTCTAATGGAGAGCTCCATTGCCAGGCCAGCTGTCTCTGCAGCTGCCTGTTAATCAAAAATACTCATAATAATCATACATACTCTTAAGTGTGGAAATGTGTTAATGTGTGTGTGTCTGTGCATGTGTGGGTCGGTTTGTGTGGGTTTGCCTGTCAGTCTGTCTGTGGCCTCCTGTTTGGTTCTGAGCCTTGCTTCCCAACAGTGAGACCAAATGACTGTAAGAGGGTGGTCTGCCCACTGGCCAAAGAGTGGGAGAGGTAGGCTCACATCCAGCATTCAGAAACCTTTTCTGTAGAAAAGAAGACAACAGTGAAATGACTACATCACCAGACAAAACATATATCTGAGTAGGTAATGTGAGATATTTTTTCTTTAGTTTGTGTTTAAATCTTTTTTTCTATACTTCTTATGAATATTCATAGAATGGCCTGAGTCTTTCCATAATATACAGTATGCTGTTATGCTTTACATCATCTACAATTAAGCTAATACATTTATATATTTTATCAAGAAAGTAAATGTAGGTAACTGTTTCAAGAGGAGAAAGAACAACAGTTTTCCCCTCCAGTAGGTGGCAGTAATACAAATCTGCCCATATAAACATAAAGGAATATAATGCATTAGCCTTTTGCTACTGCTCTGTGCAGTTAAGTGGGCAATATCTATCATTTAACCCTGAGACACTTTACAATGTTTGCACGACCTGTGTAAAAAAAAAGTGGCAGATCACTGAAAAGGGCATCTAAGATGATAGGAGAGGATTAGAAAGGACAGACATTCAACAGGAAGAGGAAAGTGAAAAGAAGGCTTTGGATCTCAGGTGTCAAGACCCAGCCATCTTGGGTTTAGCCCAGCATTACAAGTAATGGACATTCTTTTTCCAGCAGCCCAAAGCAGGAGGGAATAGTGTGAAGCACATCATCCATTTTGAGTGAGTAGCATGGAGAGCTGGTACACCTTAAGGCCAGGACAGGGACACTTCAGTCACGCTCTTTCTCATCTCTCTGGCCCTCAGACTATTCGAGTTCATTGCTCTCTCTCTCTCTCTCTCTCTCTCTCTCTCCCTCTCTCTCATATATAAATATACTGCACGAACATTTCCCTCCCTATTCCACTGCTTCTGTGCACATGAAATCTCAAACTGGAGTGGCTAGCCGAGTGTATTTGCTTTAATTTGCCCATTGGTAAAATCATTTGGACTGGAAGCAACCATTTTGGACTCTAAAACCAGGAACTGTGATTGCTTCCTCCAGCGGGAGTGTGGAACATAAAGAGTCCTTCCAAAAATCGCCCAGCGTGAGGATCAAACAAGCCCCAGAGTTCCTCAGCCAGGCTGAAAATGCCACATCAAATAGCCCTCAGTCCTGTGTAGGGCTTAGTGTGCCTGTCCCCTGAGCTAGTGGCCAGGCCAAACGACCCACAAATGCAGTGCGTTTGATAAAACGAGACATCTCGGTCTCCTGGCCATGGCCTCCGGTCACTCTTGGCATGGCTAAGAGGGCACTTGTTCGCTGCGCAGCTTGCTCCAAACACCTGGCATGGTAGACAGGGAAGAGGTCTGCCATCTTGGAGTGCCCAGCAGTCCTACCTATCACACAGTCAGAGTCATCAGAGGGGAACAGATGGAGACACTGACATTTGCTGCTAAGCTACGCCAACAGTGTAAGTGTCTTCCATTACTGCCCATTTGTCTGTCATATTCAACTTTTTGCAACAAAGCCACCAATCCATCTGTGTGTGGATCACAGGGAGTTATAATAATAAATCTATAAACCAAAAGGACAGGCAACTCTTAACACTTGTTGGCACTTAACTCCACAAAATGTCTGCTATCCCTTATGCCACTCTTAGAAAATTCTTTTATTTTTGTCTGGAAGAACAATTTTTCAGAATTCTTTCCGTTTTATGATAGTGTTCATAGGCCTGAAACAAAACATACAGACCTACATGAAAAGAAAAAAAAAAAATTAAAAAAAAGGCTTTTATTTTTACATGCATTTTAACATGCTGGTATCAAGATTGCTATTCATGTGGATGTGAAGTGGATATAATGAATTAATCAAGTCACAGATTTATATTGACTTTACGTTGAACTTCCTAACAACTGAACATGTTGATGTGACCAGTAATGGCATAATTACTTATATATTCTCTTTCCCTTAAACAACTTTGAAATTAAATTTCATGTTTCTGTTTATGTAAATAACTGGCAATACATATGAATATTTAATTACACTATAAACATGTCATGCTAAATCAGGCTGTTACTTAATGTCAGCTTCAGATAAAAAATAAAATAAATAAATAAACAATGCTATGGTACTAAACTGGTACTAAAATGAGTTATGCATATATTTAATGCATTTTATTATATATACTTATACATTATTATATATACTTATATATTATTTATACATATTTAATGCATATTATTTTACATAAGTCACTTTGAAAAGTGTCATGGCACAAACGGGATGTTAACAAGAACCTATGCAGCTTGTCTTAAAACTTACACCTTGACTTACAATGATTGTTATAATTAGCCTTTAGAAATATTTAGAAATATAGGTTTCACTTGTCATGAGAAACTTGTGTAAATGTGAAGTGTTATTACTCTATTTTAACCTTATTATTAGCTAAATGCCTGCTGTGGTACTGCCATTGACAATGATTTTGTAATTAGCCTGAATCTCTTCAGAATAAATGAGTTCTGTTTACCTAAACAATTAGATTTTTCATAGAATTATGGAAATATACATCTACTTTACATGTACAGTGTTTGTTGTGATCTTAATCACAGCACCTCATCACGTCATTGCCTACAGTTCTGCCTCTCTCTCTCTGTCTCTCTGTCTCTGTCTCTGTCTCTCTCTCTCTCTCTCTCTCTCTCTCTCTCTCTCTCTCTCTCTCTCTGTCTCTCTCATTATAGCCAGACGACACTATTTGTTTATTAGCTGACTACTACAAGTATCTGGTATAATGGTGTTACTCTTCAGCAACTGAAACCATTAAAATCCTGTTTCCTTCTTTCTTAGTATTCTTGTCGATGTAGGTGACACTGCAGGCTGGACAGCTGTTATCAGCTCTGGCCACACCATCTGGTCTTAATGCAAGAGGCATTAGGAATAAGATTTCCCCTTGCCAAAATGCATGGCTATACATGGATGTGCAGGATGGGGACAGCAAACATTTTAAGTGGTATTAACTGTGAAAAGGAAGCAAATCCCTTGCTATAATGAGCTGTCAAATTTAGCCAATAATGGAGATATGTGGTAAAGAGTTGTCATGCAGTTTCTAGATAGATTTGCAACATACAGTACTGTGTACTATATGTGCATAGATTATATGTATGATGTGAATAATGTAGTAATTTATTTAAGCATTACTTGACTGACTTTACATGAACATAATCTAACATAGTACTTTTACGACTGTTTCTATCTCAACATTCAAAATATTTAAACTGCATGTAAATAATCTTACTTATCTACTGTTGTGCCTATTTTTATATTGATGCTGAATTTAATTTCATACTTGATGCACATTTTGCGAAAATCCAAAATTTGCTTTTCCTCCTCCATTAAAATTATCCCCACCATTCTCTATAATATCTATTTTACCCTTTATTTTTCACGCCCTTTGAGACTGTCATTGACATTACTTAAAGCTGGTGACTTCAAACAGACCCAGAGAGGTTTTGCAGTAGAGCTGAAATTGAGTTGACCCATTGAGAGCAGGGCAGAATAAATGAAACAGGCTCTCACTCTCTCTCTCTCTGTCTCTTACTCAGTGTCATGCTAATTAAACACATCACTCTGTGGACATGTATGCCTTCATATCCACTTAAGTGCCTTTAAAGTGAAGGCAGTCAACTTTGCATTTCAGAGCAGCTGACGTATAGACCAGATTTCTGCATCTATGAAGTTCTATGTTTTATTTTTCTATTAATAAAAAAAAAGAAAGAAAAAAAACAGTCAATATGCCATTCATTCTGCGTTTTTTTTTTTTTTTTTTGAAAAACAGACCTTGAGAATAATACAAATATTATATATATATATATAAAAAAGAAAAAAAAAGAGGAGGCAAAATCGAGAAAATTTTAAAGAGATTATCTGGAACATATTCATTCATTCATTCATCCTCTACCGCTTACCCGAACTACCTCGGGTCACGGGGAGCCTGTGCCTATCTCAGGCGTCATCGGGCATCAAGGCAGGATACACCCTGGACGGAGTGCCAACCCATCGCAGGGCACACACACACACACACACACTCATTCACTCATGCAATCACACACTAGGGACAATTTTTCCAGAGATGCCAATCAACCTACCATGCATGTCTTTGGACCGGGGGAGGAAACCGGAGTACCCGGAGGAAACCCCCGAGGCACGGGGAGAACATGCAAACTCCACACACACAAGGTGGAGGCGGGAATCAAACCCCGTGCTAACCACTAAGCCACCGTGCCCCCTCTGGAACATATTTCTTTTCTTAAACTGAAAACAATAGTCATTAAAAATGGCCTATTAGTGATTCATATTAATTAATTAATATTAATTAGTAATTAGTATTAGACTTTAATTAAGTAATAAATATATTTATCAATGAATCCGTTATTTTTTAGGCTGTTTGGAGCTAGGTAGGTAGCTCTTAAGAGGCTCTTAGGAAACTGCCTTCTGATAAAAAAGTATGAAACAAATAACCATAAAAAAACAAGAGAATGGGGACAAACTTTTTGATAATTCTACACCTGCATGTAAGAGAAACGTGTATGCTACACACATACCTCAGAAACCTCTGTAATCAAGCTGCTAGCATTGGACAACGGATGCCAGTAAACAGACCGAATTCAAATTGTGTGTATTTCATAGTAATTTGTACTAGTCAGTATATAGACAATCTATATATGGTATATAGAAGCATGCTGATGGTAGCATAATACTGCAGGCTTGGCTGCTTCTCTTACTAATGCCATCCTTCTCTGGTCACTGAGATTTGGTAGATGGATTCTATTAGGTACAACTGTTGTGACATTTTCTTTTTCTTTTTTAAATAATGAGCTTAACATATCACCAAGGGATGCTTAACGTTTGGTATATTTTAAATTGGATGATAATTTTTCAGATATTTACATTTGTTGTTAAGTTGTTCTGAGAGCTCAGTGGTCTCTTTGCTGATTGTTCAGGTGTTTGTTCATGTTTTTCTGCCCACAGAATTAATAACATAAGCATTTGATAAGCATCGTTATTTGATATGCTAACGTTGAGCCATTTTGAGCCAGTGTACTGTGTGTAGCTGGCTTAGTAGCTATTAGAATTGCTGTAACATATTGTAGAACATATTGTAAGAACTTTTTAGAACCATACAACCAAACATGTTAACTGCCCTTCTCTGTTTGGTAGTATATATGCCTTTGATAGAGATTATAAGATTAGCATGTTGGTTATCATTTATAAAATTCGATTAATATGCATAATATGCATACTTCTCCACGTGCAGGTAGATCTCATTAAAAAAACAGAAGTTTATTTTAAAAAGCAACAAAAGTTTTCATTGAGGGTTTTCTGTGCAAACTATTCAGCTGAAACATTGCTTATTCCCTTTTGTTTTTCTTTTTTTTAGTTGCATTAATTATATTTTCTCTTATCAGCACTTACATATTTGAACAATTCACTCATCAATAGTTTTTAATAAACTGTTTGAGAGAATGAATTTTCTACTAATTAATTTTTTTTTGGATAAATACATTAGTTTGCTGCTAACTCTAAATACTTTCAGGGACAATTTGTGTGTATAAATTGACAGACACCCCCCCCCATCTCTCTCTCTCTCTCTCTCTCTCTCTCTCTCTCTCTCTCTCTGCCTCTTTTTGTCTGAGTCAGGCAAGTAACTGAAGCTCAGGTGTTTTCCCTTGTGGCAATTGCATATCATTACTCATCATCCTTATCATCCATCACACATTGTGCATACGCACCCACACTCCCACACCAATGCACACATAGCAGGTGTAGCCGAGCATGTAATGGCTCAGCAGCACTCTTTACATGTTTTCCCTATTGTTTAGCCCAAATCTGCTGTTCATGAAACCTATGCTGCTTTAGGGTGTGTGTGTGTGTGTGTGTGTGTGTGTGTGTGTGTGTGTGTGTGTGTGTGTGTGTGTGTAAGAAGGAGAAATAATGCATACAGGGACTAGGTTGTCTAGCGTAGACCTGGTTTGTCTCTAGATAAAATGTAAAAGTGTATAGTAACTGATTTTGGTAACTCTGTTATTTAGTCCTTCTTGTGTGGTAGTTAATGTGCCAGAGGCAACTCTTCACTCCTACACACCCGCTCAAAATACCAAAACCGTTGCTTGCCAGCCATTACCATTTTGCCCCCTCTCTCTGCCTCATAAAATATGATGACATTACCCTTCTGTTACGATCTCTCAGCAATCCCAAAACTCCATCCAGAATGGCTGCTGACTGCCTACCTCAGCTTTGCCCATCTTCACTGGCTGATAATATGGCTCTCTCTAGACTAGAAGCTTCAGCCAGGAACATGGGCTTCTGTTCGCTGCCCACATTTAAAAATTCATTTGTTTCTGCACCTATGCTTTGGCCATGAGGCATGGCAGGAAGAGTGCTGCTTTTTTCCCCACTTCATTTCTGTGATTTGAAATTCTGATCAGATTTTATGCTAATGAAATGCACTTCTATGTACATTTCTCAATTCTGAAATTGGGATCTAAATCACTTTTAGCTGACCGCCATATTTGTCTCACTCTACAAATTACATCTGAAAGCCATACACAGATGGGTAGTTAAATTAATTTGGGAAAGTTACATTTCATATGTAGATTGTATTCAGTTTAATGACTGGGATAACATTTTACTGTTTGCCTGGTGGGTGTGGGGACTTGGAAAGTCTCCATGCATTTCTCCACGAATGTGTGTGTGTGTGTGTGTGTGTGTGTGAGACTGACTGAATGGATTGTCATTGTACACAGCATGCTGCCACTCCACACACAGTTTGTTTGTGTGTCTGTCTCTCAGTTGAGTGTAAAAGCCTGTGTCCAATGGCCTGAGCCTTGCCTCCTTCTTCCCCTGGAAGCTGTTCAGGCTAAATTACTCAGAACAGCACCTTCCTTTCCACCCCCAAACACTCCAATTTCCTGCCTCTTATGACACAGATGCAAGCTATACTTTTGGCCTGCAAGCCTGGCAATCTGCAAGAGAACAGCGGCACACGGCAGCAAGTCTGAAAAAGAGTGATAGTGATGGGAGTGAGAAATAGGAGTAACGTAAATAAAAAAGAAAAGGACGAAAAAAACAACCAAAGTGGAAAGTGCAAGAGAGGTACACTGGGGGAGAAAATGGAACAAAATTGGGAAAAAAAAAAAAAAAAAATTCTTGTGTATAGTTAATGAAAAAAATAGCAGACAAGATAATAATGGGTTGATACATGAGTCTGTGAAAAGGACTGTGGTGGGAGAAAATAATAAAGACAGAGAGGGAAGGTCGACCATCCCTTCAGAATATCTTAAAACTTCCAAACTATCACAGGAAGGAGTGAGATAAAGGACAGTACAGGACAGGTGAGAATATTGTGAAATGGCTATAGCTTCCCATGAGGTGAAGAAAACCTTAAGTTATCAAGATGAAGAATGGACTGACCTCGACTAAGAAACACTTTAGCATCATTTACGCTGTTTCTAGGTCTCTCTGCAAAAAGCAATAAGGTTTCCATCCATGTTTTAAAATTACATCCAGACAGTTACTGAAAACCCACCTATAGTTTCTGAACAAATCTATATTGTTCTGTCTGAAAATCTTGTGTTATACGTACACAAACTGTCACTGAATGCAAAAACCATGCTTAATGTAAAATCTCAGAGTTTCCCCTCATCACCTATATTTAGAATAATTTATGACTCAAAGCAGCAGTGAGAGCCAGTATTTCTGCCAATAGAAAGTAGGAGCATACAGTGGTCTGGCTGCAAAGTGCTCAGTGCCAGCCAAGCCAACTAACCCCTATTTCTCTTAGGAAATGGGCAGTGTGGGTGTTGGGGATCGGGGAAGTCTGTGTTCATTAGACCATGAGCAGGCCAACCAATCAATACTATCAGCACTGGCAGGTTCTGTCAGAGGCAGGGCCAGTCTGACTGGGAGTTGTGAGGGCGTTAGGCCGCCCATTAGCAGAAGGCTAATATCGACTGGATGAAGTTTGTAGTGGAGTGTTAAGGCTTAGACAAGTGGGAATCTGCATGTTTTAGAAGAGAGAGTGTAGAAATGATTATTCACAATAAATTGTTTCGTAGCTGCCTTACCATTTGGATCAAAATCATATTAGTCTTTAAATCCTTTAAACACTGATAATGAATTGTGATGAAATAGAATTCCAAATAGCTAGTTAATCAGGAACCGAATATCATGAAATATCTGTGTGAATATCAAAGAACAAGATTGATATGGTCAGATTTTATTCATTTCCTTATTCATAGTGCAGTGAACTCATATGAAGAAGTATGCATCCTTATCTCTCCTCAGCCCTAATTCTATCCATTAAAATATTTGCTAGCATTAAGCTCTAATATCCTGGAGTATTAATGTTTATGTATTTAACAGACAATGTCGTCCAGATCAACTTGCAGAATGCATTGTAATCTCAGATTAAAAAAAAATCATATCCTTATCTAGTACAAACCAATATTGGCATAAGAATACCATAAAGCTATAAAGAATTCCAGATCAAGCCCAAAAGAAAACTTAACAAATGAAAGACATATGTAAAATGATGTAACTTAGATTTGATACTTTTAAAGCAGCACATGATTTTAATCTGTGATGAACGTTATTTTCTGTCACCTTCAATGTGATGAATGGTGAGTAGTTTGTGGTTGAGTCTCAGTGCAATATGTTAGCTCCTCATCAAGAAATAGTTGCAGTTGAATGTCATTTCTCCCCCTGTGGCCAAAAATCTGACAAATGACCTTGCAAGTGCATGATGTTTGTCAACATTGCTTTATGAAAGAAGTGAAAAATTGGAACGCTTTAGTGTCCCGTCCCCATTTGAGACACAGTGGCAGGAATCTCGTATGAACTGATATGGTTTGTAAAGGTTCATAACGACTCATAGGGTTGCTAGATGAGAGAGACAGGTTTGAACATTGCCTGTTTTGTGTTGTCCATGTTCAGGATTGAATATCAAATCCACAGTGATATATATATATATATATATATATATATATATATATATATATATATATATATATATATATATATATATATAATGGCTTATATGAAAATAGCCACACAGAGTTTAAGAATTTGTAGTTTTTCATAAGCACTGTTTTTACCTCACCTACTAGAAGCAATACATTCATAGAAAAGTAAGTTATTTTCACACAAATGTCTATATCTTCAAAGTAAAAATGAACTCAACCCATGTCTGCTTTCTGAGATGCTTGTTCATACGTGCTTGTTCATAAGCATCTATAATTTGAAGACCTTATCTTCAACCACTAAAATTCTTTGTAAGCCTAACTGGTTATGGTATTGGTCTACTGATCAGAAGGTTGTGAGTTGACACTGCTGGGCCCTTGAGCAGGGCCTTTAACCCTCATCTGCTTAGCTGTATAAAATTAGATGAATGTAGGCTGCTCTGGATAAGGTAAGCTGTGTCTGGCTAATGTAAAAAATGTTTGCTGATAAAAAGGGTTAAAAACAATACTGTGAAGAATTATGGTGGAATATATAAACCATAATGCCCTTCTATATTGTTCCTCCATTATTCCTCCAGTTATTCTGTAGCAGAAGGTGCTGTTGACATTTATTATTATTATTATTATTATTATTATTATTATTATTATTATTATTATTATTATTATCACTGACAAACTACTGATTTTTTACTTGATCACCTACTGTTCTAAGCATTTGAAATGCTTTTCTTGCTGCAGACAGTTACAATTTATGTTGTAGAATTAAAGTACTCCCATCTCTCCAGTCTCATCTGTTCCTTCTCTTCCTCCCTCCTCTCATTTCTCCCTCAGCTGAGATAAACCTATATCAAAGATTCTCTAACTCATTGAAAAAGTTGCCTATTATCCTCCCCCTCTAATGGCCCCCTTCCTGGGTCCTAATGAAACTGTTCTGCCCAGGCCAGGGGGCTTTGTCTGCCCTTCTATTTTCCAGCACAGATTTCTCCTACAGCTCCTCCCACCCAGTAAAAAAAGCAGAACATAATGAGCAATAAACAAGTACAATTCATGTTATAAATAACCAGCAGACCGGTCGTGCATTGGTCAGTTGGGGACACATTATTTCCTTCGTGTGCACTCTACTATCCATAGCACAATAACAAATTATGCCTCAATTGTTTAGTTTGTCTGTGAGGGTTATGTATTGATTGTTGGTCCAGCCTCTTAGAGGGTGAACAGGGACTTGCAAAGCACTCAAGTGGAAAGCTCTGTTCATATAAAATTATGAGGGGAAAAAGGAAAGACGCATCCTACTAGAAAGGAAGTCAAGGTATTTTCTTGATTAAACATTAAGCGTGCAGTATTATTGTTATTATTATTATTATTATTATTATTATTATTATTATTATTATTATTGTATTGTAACCCATCAGTAATCAAAACTAGCAAGTGCAATCCCCCCAATATTTATATCATGATCAACTGAAACATATATAGAAGTAGTATATTTATAACATATTTTTCCTAATCAATTGTGAGTTTGTCATAATAAATCAGATAAAAATATTAAAAGCCTCTCTGTTGCACCAAGTTGGTAACATCCAAAAAATCTATTGATTGCCGTGTGACTGAGAGTATACAGGTACTTTTGAAGAGGAAGAGAAACGATGCTCAGCAGACTGTTTTGCAAAAAAAAAATCATAATAAATGTACTCAGAAGGAGGACTGGTTTGAGTATAACCACATCACCTGGTTGTGGTGTTTTAAGTCAGAACCAACACTATACCAATTTAATTATTCACTTTAAAAACACGAGGTAAACCATCAGATACTGCCATGTTTGATCCCAGGGCTAATTCTGTTATCAAGACAAACCTCCTGACAGCATCATTTGGGAATGGAATTTTCTTATGCACTGTGTTTTATATAATAACACACCCAGACTTGTTCTTTGAAATACCAAAGATGAATTGTAAGCAGTTGGTTATATGCTTAAAAAGAAACAGTGTCATTTATTAAATGGAGAGATAAGGTATTATATTTTACTGTTTCCATCTTTCATGTCTTTCACTCACACCCATAGGGTCAGTACCGAAACAATCCCACTCTTGACAAGACTGTTCCTCTTTCCATCCCCTCACTTTCTGCCCTCTGACTCTTTCTTACCCCTACACACACATTTTACACATTATATCACAGTCTGATATTAATTGCATTCAAGTACTTTCTTCTAAAACCCATCTGCTGTTTTTTAACCCTTAACCCCCTCAAAGTCTTTGTGTACTCCAGAATCAATCGTCTGACCAGTGGGTCGCCGTCTATCACAGACACTGTGCCAGATTTCAGAGCTTCTCTTGATGACCCAGATATTCCTCCTATATAGCATTCTTTCTTTGGCATGGTTTTATGTCTTAGTGGGAACCAAACGGATGAGAATACCTATAGTTATGACATTGTGGGGACATTTAGTCAGTCCCCAAGAAGAAAACTGAAAGAGACAAAATGATTCTTTTTTGGTTACTGAGGTTAAGGTTAGATTTAGGTGTAAGCATCATGTTAATTAGCTGCATTAATAATTATGTCAATGCAAGGTCATCATGAGAATAGTAGCACAAAAGACATGGATGTGTGTGTGTGTGTGTGGGTGGGTAGTCTTTGCACGTGTGTGTGCTGCATACAGAGCTTACAAACTCCCTGTAGTGAGGAAGTGCTTTTCAGACAAGTAAATTTGTGTTTTGTAGATTTGCACACTCACACACACACACGCACACACACACACAGGATTTATTACAAACTTTGGAAATTATAACGACTTGTGTATCTACATAATGCTTTATCTAATGACTGATCACTGTTCAGGATCATATACTGTATATATGTATAGGATCAAATATGTTATAGCATGACAATTCTCCTGTGCACATGATCTACCAAAATTAGAGTGGAAGAGCTGAAGTGGCCTACACAGAGCCCAGACCTCAACCCTACTGAATACCTTTGCAAGGAAATGGATCACTGACTGCAACCTCAGACCTCCTAACCCAACAGTACCTAACCTGACTAATGCTTCTGCACCTCAATGGGCAAATTCCTACAGCCACAATCTAAAATTGTGTGGAAAGTTTTCTCAAGATATTATAAAAGTAAAGGGACTTAATCTGGAATGAGATGTTCAACAAGCACAAACATTTGGATGTACAGTATATTCAGGGACAGAAAACAAAACATGGCATTAACATAGTTCAGGAGCTGACTGTGATCTACAAGTACACTCTGCACTTGACTTAGCAAACATCTAAATGTATAAGATATATGATATAAGATAAGATAAGATATATATATATATTCCTAGCACTTTTGGTGATTTTGGTTCTGGCCAAGAGATACATACACACCCTTAACCTCATATACTGCATATTAAAATATATACAGTGCATGTAAATGATTATACTCTTCGTGTCCTTCAGTTAAATTAATGTTTGCTAAAGCTTAAGGAGCCTATTATGAAGAGAGAGAGAGAGAGAGAGAGAGAGAGAGAGAGAGAGAGAGAGAGAGAGAGAGAGAGAGAGAGGGAGTTAATGATAACCTATCATAGCTCAGTTTGATGCAAGCTACATACTGCACTTTTTATATTACAGCATCGGGTCCCTTAAACAAACGACTCAATTCAAAACGTCAATATGACTTAACGTCTGCCAGGCAGTAGCGTTAATTTAAGGGAGTAATCTCATCATGCCAAATCATTTAAGCCCAGGTTATGTTTATTGAGTGGTAGGAGAAAGGGATTGTTGATATGGAGGAGTTAATGGTTGTGATAGGACCAATAAGAGAGGAGCTAAGAGTGTTGTGCTAGTGCAGGGGTATATGTGCTTATAGAAGAGAATAAATTAAGAGGAACCTGATGCCGTGCCATGCCGGGTGGCTGGGCAAGACAATATATACAGCCATACAGGCATACATGAGATCACATGCAGGATTGTGTGTGTTTGTGTGTGTGAGCATTTCTGTGGGTCATGAACTTTAAGAAGACAGCCATGCACAACGCGGGTCATCCATTCTCTTAGCCTTGCAGATGATGTCTTTATCCTCCTGGCCTTATAGGCCACATCAGCCGAGCGTGTGAAGCAGGTGCAAACAGAGGAGGACAGAACGCCTTACGCAGGTGTTCCATGTCCAACAATGGCCAATGGGGAATATTATACTTTGCTGTGTTAGTTCTAAAGTCCAACAGGCAATGACTTATAGCTTACCTAATGCATAAAAAGATAGCAATCAGCAAGTCAGCTCGTCCAGTGATGAAACAAAGCTAGCCCAAGCTGACAGTGATGACATAATGCTGTTGCTGTTTCATAATAAAGAGGTTATACATTGTATTGACGTGAACAAAAGCAACTTTTTTATTTCATGGCTGCATTCTTAGACCAGAACAACTCAAATATAAACTCTTTCAACGATTTTCGCCCCTGGTGATCCATGGATTGAGAAATACATTTCAGGAATTAATAAACGGTTCCAAGCAACATATTCACCACTGTACTTGTCTGTTTTTTTTTTCACATCACATTCAGAACTGTATACTGGCTTGGCTACAGGAATCCCATTTTTTTTCTGCATGAACACAGCCGAACACAGCCAGCCGACATGAAACAGAAATGCTAGAGTGCAAGAGCCACACAGCAGGATTTCATGTCTTTGATTAAATACACTCTGTATTATATACGTGTAGTGTAAGACAGAAATAGTTCTATATGTGTTTGAGAATATGGTAGATTTTTAACATTTAATACGCAGCAGGTCAGAGCTGTAGGGGAACAGAAGCCTATCCTGGAAACATCAGGCCTTCAGGTGTAAGGCAGGAATGCATGCCATTGCCAGTCCATCACACGGCATCATGCACACATATATTTACACACATTCACATCTAGGGACAATTTATCAAAGCCAAGCTGCTTACTAGAGTGTTTTGGGGATGTGATAGAAAACCACAGAATCTGCAAAGCTCACACAAACAGAAATCTGAGCTCAGGATTGAAGTTTGGGGACCAAAATATGTATAATGGTATTTAGGCTTCACCACTTAATATAGTGATATAATATATTCCATGTGATGGATTCAGAAACAAGTGAAAAACAAATGTAATTTCATTGTGATATCTTTGCTATATTTAATTGAATACGGTTAAAATTTGTTATGGTGCTTTAAACAATGGTCACAAAATACCCATACAGGAGTGAAAAATACAAAGTTTATTTATATAATTACAAAGTTTAAATAGTTATATTATGTTTATTTCTATTGAGCAAGCCAGATGTGAAAGTGACAAATAAAAACTCCCTTAAGATGAGTCAGCATAAAGGGAGGAGGTGCAACAGTTAACTGCCTGGTATAGAGCCAGCAACCTGTCTCTGAATGTTGATAAAACTAAAGAGATGGTTGTTGAGCCACTTCAGAAAAGCACAGAGCAACCACTCTCCTCTGAACATGGACGGATGCTGTGTAGAGATTGTCAAGCGCACCAAATTTCTTCATGTTCATCTAGCGGAGAACTTTACCTGGTCACTCAACACCAGCTCTATCACCAGAAAGCCCAGCAATGTCTCTAGTTCCTACGAAGGCTGAGGAAAGCACATCTCCCTCCTTCCATCCTGACCATGTTATACAGAGGAACCATTGAGAGCATCCTGAACTGCTGCATCACTGTTTGGTTTGGGACTTGCACCATCTCGGATCGCACTACCCTGCAGCGGATAGTAAGGACAGATGAAAACATCACAGTCTCTCTTCCCTCTATCATGGATATTTACAACACATGCTATATGCAAAAAGCCAACAGCATTGTGGAAAACCAATATACATCCATGTCTACAGCACCACCCATATCAAACTGTTTACATGCTGATTTGCACGCGGTTTTTGCTCTTTGCACATGCTGTCTTACGTATTTCAGTCAATTGCTGTTTTGCACAAATCATTACAATACCTCATGCTACTATATTAAGTGTTCATTCCCGTATTTATTGCACATGTACTGTAGAATATACAGTATGTACCCTTGTCTGCACTGCTTTTGTGTATTGTCTTTTATGTTTGGTCTTGCACTGTTTGCATCAGGTTGCACAGATGCACTTTATGTTGCTAGGACTACAGTAACTTACTTAAGTCCTTAGCTCTGTTTTTTTCCATGTAGCACCTTGGTCCTGGAGAACTGTTGTCTCATTTCACTGTGTACTTTGTGAACTATATATGGTTGAAAGGACAATAAAAGATTTTTGACTTGACTTGACTTGAAACCCATCCTCATCTGGGTGACACCTTATAGTGTGATTCTAAATTATTTTCCTTCTGTAATTATTTTCCTTACCCAGTAGCTTTTGAGCAACACATAAGTCATAAGTATGAGTAATTTCCGAATTCATTATAAAGTTAAAATCCTTTCTGCCGAAGCAGTCAAATGATCAATGCTAGAGACCAAAGCGCAAAAACCGAGGCAACAGCATTTCAAACCAGTGCCATGGTCTCCAAGTGGAACTATTCACAGCAGTTCCATGTATCTCCAGTCTGTCATATTGCCAGGACACTTATTCTATATTATTAAAAATTCTGAATGTTTAATGTAATTCATTTTTTGACATGTTGGTGTATTGAATGATAATTCATATTAATTCAACATACTGTAGTATTGGTCCCTGGCTTGATATTCTTTTTCTTTTCTTTGTCGTGCTGCACAAAGAATTGTGTTTTCAGCTCCACAAATGAAATCTTCTTTCTTTACTATATATATATATATATATATATATATATATATATATATATATATATATATATATATATATATTGTCTTTTTTGTTTTTGTTTTTTTTATGTTTAGCTGATTAGTCATCGGTTACCTTCACAGCAGTGTTTTTGTCTAGTTTTAATTAGATGCTTGGGTTGTTTTTCTATTACTGATGTTGTTTCAAAGTATTTATCATTTGAAGTGATAAAGACATTTCTGCAAATGTGCAACATTAAAAGCCTCCTCAGATAGACACTTTGTGTAGGGGGAGCAATCACTGAGATGTAAGATAAAAACTCTTTTGTGCTTCTTAGACATCAAATAAATAGTTAGCATGCAACAGAGAGAGATAGAGAGAGAGAGAGAGAGAGAGAGAGAGAGAGAGAGAGAGAGAGAGAGAGAGAGAAATGCCCCTGTGCTACTGATGTGGCAGATGGCTAGCTTGCTAAAATGTGACTTAAACAGAACAGCAATATTATGGTGATGTTATACACTACACTGCTAACAGCGCTAACTTTTTTAGTTTCCCAAGTGCAATAAAGCTTTTGATGTGGAACTAAATCAAAGTGAGATGTTTTGCTTTGGTATACTGGAGACTTGAGTGATAGATTGGTAAAGGCTAGTAAAGGTGATTGGTTGTTAGCACATCTAAATGCATAGTTACAACTCTTATCCCGTTTTAAGATCCATGCTGTTCTCTTTCATCAGTGATAGGGCTAATCCTCAAGGGAAACCGAGCGGCTCAATCGACGTTAATTGCAAGAACTTTTGATCTCTTCTCTATCATTTTTATGTGAAGAGATGGCATGAGAAAGGACATAATAATGGAAAATAAAATATATGCTGCTATACATGTTGGGGAAATTGTTTTTAATGAGAAGGTTTGACCTTGCTAGAACAGTGAATTATACCTGTTGCATACTTGCTGTTTTTATTATTCATAGAAAGTGTTAATGTTGTTAAGCTGTTCCCAAATTTATTTATTTATTTATAAATGCAAGATAATTATGCATTCACACAACCTGTTATGCATTTTGCTGCATGTACTTTATCATATAGGGTCCCCTGTGAGTCTCTTATTAGTTTTTAAAAAGTAAAAAAAATCTCATTTGTACAACAAAGTAATTGGAGAAAAATGATTATTGCTGAGCACAAAGCAATATCCATAAAGAAAGGGCTTGCTAAGTTTGGTTTGGAACTCGAGTAATCTGCACAGAGCCCTGACGTCAACCTCACTGAACACTTTAGGACGCAATGAGCTCCCACCTGACATTAATGCCTGATCTGATTAATGCTTTCCTGAATGAATTCCCATGAATCACTACAGCCACAATACAAGATCTAGTGGAAAGCCTTCCCAGAAGAGAGGAACTTATTATTACAACAATGCTGGAACAAAATCTGGAATAGGATGTTCAACAAGCTCTTGTCATTTGTAAATTGTGATTGAAATGAAGCCCAAATAGGTCTGCTTCCTCACAGATCCAGGTTCCATGGTTTAAACCCGAGTGCATATGTTCTCTCTGTGTCCATGTGGGCTTCCTTTCAGGTTCTCCCTGTCTCTCCACCGTCCAAAAATATGCTAGTGGGCTAACTGGCTACACTAAATGTCCCCTAGGTGAGAATGAATTTGAGCATGTTGCCTTGAGATGGCCAGGTTGTGTTTCCACCCCATGTCTCAGTGTTTCCAAGATAGTCTATGGATCCACCACAACCCTGACCAATATAAAGTGGTTAGTCAAGGTGAGGGAATGAATGTTAGATGTAACCAATTGGACTTCCTTCAAAAATATTTAAATGCCATTTTGTGCTTATATCAAATTCAGGATGTTCATTATGTTATTTTGGGGAAGGTTTTATTTTTGCTTTTTCCTATTCTGAAGGATTCAGATACAAGTGCTGCCCTCCTTGTTGGTGGTATGACTAGGCTTTTTCAGTCATGTGGCTACCTGCTGTGGTTGTCATAAGTGCGCTGAACAGAAGAAGAGCTATGTTTCTATGTTGTACACTTCCTTCCTCCGATTGCCCTGATTCCCAGTGGGGTATCACTATGGGAGCTATGGTTTGATGGTGTAAGGCTAACTCATCACGTATCCTTCCATACGTGAAGGACAACAATGGGGTGGTGTGATGGGCCAGTGCCCACAAAAGAACACCAATTTTATAACAAATAAATGCACTTGAAACAAATGTATCCTTGGTCTAAGGAAAGAATGCCTAGTGAATGAACATCCATTGCTTAAAAATCAAGGGATGAAATAAAGAGGATTTAGAACAGCTTTTGATACAAATGTACTTTTCAATGTTTTAAAGAATGTTAGTAACCACATTTATAGAATTTTTACATAGTTTTAGTGTTTGGACTTTTTGTTCTTTTACAAAATATTGTAAAAGGCTAATGAGCAAGCTTGCAAAAAAAATAGTCCGGATTGAACTGTAAGTGCCCTCAGAGGACATGTTTGTAAAGGACGGCCTCTGAAGCAGCATGTGAAAGCCCACTTCAGAGCATGCCAGGTTCATTCTTTGCATGTAAAAGTAGGAGAAGGAAAATGGAGACACTTGCTACTTGGCCTTTTCATATTGTTTCAAAGGGATGGTTGTGGTAAATGCCAGGGCCTCTCAGCAGGCTTTTGAGCCTCTGGAGTTTGAGATCTAGGGCTTTGATCTGGCACAGAGAAGTGCTAGAGCCTAAACAATAAGGTTAGTACACAGAATTCACTGTAGCCATTATCGACATGGGAGAGCTGGATTCTTCGCTGTGAGTATGCAATGCAAATCCACAGACCTCCCAGGAGGTCAGAGCATGTTGGCCACGATTCCTGTGCTTCCTCTTCAAAGCAGTTAAGCAAAAGCCAAGGCCTTTGGTCAGCAGTTTCCTGTACTCTATAAAAGCTGGAAATGCCTTACAGAAACAATGCTACAGTGTCTAAGTGCAACTTGAAGGCCAACAATGGATTTCATTGTAGCTGGCTTAAAGCGAGGGCAAATGCTAAGACTATTCAGACAATGATTGTAAGTGTTTTTTTTTTTTTTTTTTTTGGTCAGTGATATTAGTTGAATAGTTGCATGACATCCTTTGGAATAAGACCTCATTCTGAATCCTTCAAAGTTCCTGGCTCAGACATGTCTCTTCTTAACACGAGTGTGCTCCCAAGGTTATTTCCACTAGCCGGAATGTTCATTTCTAAATACCATATGTCCAGATGCTCATGGACATAATTTAGCTATGCAGCATGTGCAAAAGGCCTGATGTATGGCCTGCATATTTTTTCACTATCAATATCCATGCCAGAGACAGTGGTCAGCATTCATCTTCACTCACTTTCTGCTTAGCGCAGACTAAATTAATTTCCTCTGGGAAATTAACCGCTGATTCGATGCCATATAAATTCACCTCTTACAGTGCACTGAATTACCCAGGCCACCCTCGCTTATTTACAGGCAAAGATATATTTTATTGCTTTGCCAATTACAATATATTTTGAATGACAGAATGGACCATTTTAAAAGTCTTTGGAGAAGACCATTTATAAGCAAGCCCCTGGCATTGTTTTGAGGAATGGGGATGGGATTTTTATTCCAGGAGCATTCAGGATCAAACATCTTTATTCGGTTTGGATTACTCTGTAAATCAGATTCAGGTACTTTAGGGAGAAGTGGAGGAATCCATTTTTAAACAGTGTATTTTGTGACAGAGAGTTATTTAGGACTAGCCCTTACTTGAAAGACTTGATGCATCGATGAATTGATCAGTGAATGGAAACAGTAACTGCAAATGTAAGGATGTTATTTGTGTATGATAAATGTAATATATACCAAAAGGTGAAACATGCTACAGAGGATGCTTTGACAGTTCTGTACTAATGATGTTATGGTGATGTATTTTGTTATTTATTTTGACTTCATCCAGGTCTTGTGTCATTATTAACATTTTACTGGGATGCAACATGAATAACATATTGCCATGTGACATGTCAGGCTCCATTCTGATGAGATAAATTCTTGTGTAGTAGATAGCAAAGAACATAATGAATAGTGGCATGATGTTGGGCCGTGCGGTACTGGTACTTTCTCTCTACTTTGTAAAGTGTCAGTCTGACAATGTCAAAATTCAGATATCAATACAAGTTTGTGTCAAATTAAGACCTTAGAAGTGAGACATTAATTCAAATTGAATTCAAATTTTCTATGGGAATCTGGACACTCACATTTGTATATCATAAAGAACATTGCTCATTGCTCATTTCCTTATTGTCGCCTGGTTTTTTTTATTTGTTTTATTACTATTATTATTTACATTTATGTAACAATCATTTGTTTTGATTCTTGTCCTGTCTCTGTCCCTGTATTGTCACTGGTTGTTGCCCTATTGTGTCCTAATTAGTCTCACCTGTTTTCAGTTCACTTCCCGATGTGTCATTCTAAACCCTTGTGTTTCTATTGTTCAGTGCAGTATTTGCTTGGTTTACCCTGTCTTGAAACTATAGATTCTTTGCTAACTGTATTAATTCTCCAGTTTTTACTAATGTCTCTGGTTCTCATTTACCAGTGTTTTTGCCATAGCCTGTGTTTACCTGATTTGCTGACATCTGCATTGTTTACTGCATTGTTTACTGCTGACATATTACATTTTGGACTGTTAACCTGATCTCTTATTAACGATACTTTACCTGCATTTGCAAGATTCGTGTGATTCATATATTAAAGTTATAGGTTGTGGCAAGATATGTGTATTTTTTTCTTGCATAAAAGGCCTTTTGTTAAAGGAAAAACAAGCTATGAAACAAACAAACAAACAAACAAACAAAAAAGCCTAAATATATTATGCTTGATTTAATCTACATGTGTATGTTACTTCCTGGGAAAAAAAAAAAAATCAACTTTGGCATTTACTACCAGAAAGTATGAGCTGCTGTAGGAGTGAATTTATTAGTTCTCCTTACATAGGTTTCTAAAACGCAAGAATCTAAAATCTACAATATGTGCAACTATATATTGGACATTAAAAATCACATCCAAAGGATGGTCTACATGGAATGAAATAAAAGGAGAACAGTTTAGAAAGGATGAGCTGTGCAAGATGTGTGTGAGATGTAAAGCCAACATGAGCAAATATCTGAAACCACCAAATCAGAAGGCTCAGGGAACAAATTCACCTGGTAATCTGAGAACTGCTGCACAGTGCAAAAAGTAGTTTTCTGATGGGAACCAAAAGCTTTCTTCAATCTTGTGAGACATCTGAGAAGCTGTAGGGGGTCTGTCAAGCAGCCAGCCTTAGCTACTTTCAAAGGATCTTGCAGCGTTTGTGTTTGGAATGTGTGTGGAAGGTTTTGGTGGAATCTAAATAATCATTTCAGATAAAGTTTCAAAATAAGCATGGATATTAATGTATAAGTTTGTGGAGTGAAAAAGGAAAGACTATGCTGGAAGTCAACAAGTCCAGAAATTGAAACCTCCAGCATGGGGTCAGTGGCTGGCATATATATGTCGAAAGAGAGAGAGCGAGAACAAGAGAGAGAGACAGAGGGACTGAAAGTGAGAAAAGAAAAAAACGTGATGAAATCCAACTATGAAGAGGAAACTAGCAAAGGATGTGATCATACGTTGGCCTCTACTTTCAAATCAATCAGAGTGGGTTTGCCACAGTGGGAAGAGAGCTGTGCGCACTGAGGCGCAGCATGGACACCCTGAAAATACCGCCTCCGCTGCATTGACTCCCAGCAACATCCACTGCTCGTCTCCATTAGCAACAGTCTGCCGAGAATGGTGAGCGCAATGGAGCAGCAGTCCACTGAAGCACCATTGTGATCTTACAACAGCGTATTTTCTTCACCTTTATCCATTAGGCTGCTGTCGTCATACTGTGTGAACCCAGTCTGTGAGCAAGACATTAAAATTAGTGGACTATAGCATGACATTTTCTTATAATGTATTTTATTATGCCACAGTGCTGTTTTATTCTTTATTCTGATTGGTCAGTATGTTTTTATTAAGATTCACTTTGACTTTTGTCAAAGGTTTGTCCTGGCTAAAAATCTAATCACATTTATATATTAATATGTTATTGTTTCTATGGTAACAACTGATTCACAAGTACTTGTACAAAGGCACTCCACATTATCTAAGTAATAAATGGATGAAAAAGCTTGCAATTTAAAAAAAGAAAATTTGTAATCATTGCTTTCTGTGATCTTTTCTTGAATTATGCATTTAATTTCATATTTGTCTGCTTTTTTAAATTTGTAAGATTTCTGCTACAAGATTCACCTCTTAAGTCTTTTTGGTTCCAAATGAAATATGCCAAGCTGTATTTTTTGTCTTTATAAAGCTAAGAGTGCGAGAGAGAGAGAGAGAGAGAGAGAGAGAGAGAGAGAGAGAGAGAGAGAGAGAGAGAGAGAGAGAGAACACCTGTTTGTAGCTGCGGATTATATTACATAAATATAACTATAAAAATTAATGCCGTTCTTTATTAAATGACAAACAAAACACACCACACCATGTTGTTTTTTATTATTTTCCTATAACAGCTTGCACCATGGTGGTTCATTCTGTACATAATGAATCCTATATTACACCTATATTACAAAAATATGCCCAATACATTTGCTGTCTGTGAAACCCAGGATATCAGGAAATCCATAGGTATCTGCAAACTGCTGCTATGCTACATGCTGAGTGTCAGGAAATAGGAAGCAAATACATTTAGGTACTCTGTGAAGCAGGCAGGAGCTCAATGCATTCGTGACTAAACTGACAGCATCCTGGGATATACCATTAATAGAGTCGAGAGTATTCTGGAAATATCCGGTGGTGAGGGAAAATCCTGCACAGTTCTGCTACGAAGTACTGTCGAAGGTATAACATTTAATGGACATAATTTGGTGGAGGAACGACAAGAGATTAGTTTCTTGTATCTGCACCTCATTCACCTAAACAAACAAATGCCAATGATGCATTAAACACCCACCTCTTATTTATGGAGAACTGGATTTGAGCATAATTTGATTTACACGCATCTTAAACTTTCATGATAGGCTGCATTTGCACAAAGCATTTTCTTCTCCCCGACCAGCATGTTTTACATGTGATCCTAAAGGGAAGAGTAGACAGAATGTGACTGCTACTCATCATAAAAATACTTGACATCTCACACTTTTTGATCACCTGACCAACCAAGTTGCAGCTTAGGGGACAAGCCAGATAAATCAGCGTCGAAGACAGAGGGCAAGTTGGAAAATTATAGTTTTGCAGAAGCCGAAAGAGGTCTCTTCTTATTGCAGTTCCTCCATCATTTCATGATTTTGCAATTGTAGAAATGAACACAAAATCAAACAGGCTCCTCGATATTACAAGGAGCTTTCAGTTCTTCAAAATTACAGTAGAATTTCCATAGATTTGGTTCAATACGTGTCATGTGATGTCATCCACAGCACACATTCAGCCAAAACCGTTTTCTGTTTAACTTGGTTCAGATACCATAGAAAATGTACATATGTGTCTTAAGATGTACAAGTTAAAAAAAATCTTGTGCTTGCAAATACACTAAAACAAACAGTTTTTTGACAAAAAAAAATAAGGCACAAAAAACACAGTAAACAAATCACAGGAAAATCAAACAGTTTTTGGCTGCAACAATCACAAAAATGTCAGCAAAATCCTGGAGGTACTGTTATTGAGTTTCTTCTTCCAAAGTCAAAGTTAAGGCAATCAGCCTCCCACATATCATAATTTGGATAAACACTGAGAAGTTTATTCTTAATTGTTAAAACATCTATGTTGTTTGGACCAGGCCATGTTTCAATGTGCACATTGTAGCCTCAGATTCCTGTTGTTGGATGACAGAAGTAGAACTTCATGAGGTCTTCTATTGGCATCTGCTTCAATGGTTAACATTGTCTTGCATTCTGAGATGCTTTTCTTCTCAACATGGATTTAAAACGTAGTTATTTGAGTTTTTCTGTAAGCACTCTGGCCATTCTCCTTTGACCTGTCTCATAAACAAGACCTGTGTGCTTTTCATTTCCTTTTCTTTCCTTCTTCCACATTTTTTAGCTCTATTCTGTGTAAATTCTATAGACTTCTATGTGTGCAAAGCCAAGGAGATCACCATCTGAAATACCATGCCATGGTTCCATATTTTTCCCCTTTCTGGTGTTTGATCATGACTTGATTATATTCATTGTGATTAGTCCCTTCTTTGTTTGTAATAATAACCTACACTCTTCTGGGGATTTGTGTTCATTCAGCCACAAGAGCATTAGTGATTTCAGACACTAATGATGGATGAGAAGATCTGGAGTCACTCAGTGTTCCAATTTATCCCAAATTTTCAGTGCGTTTGAGATCAGCTCTCTAACTTTGAGAAACCATATCTTCATGGATCTTTGTGCACAGGGTATTGTCGTGCTAGAACATGCTTGTGCCTCTTTGTCTTAGGGGAACTGCAAAGCATACAAAGCACACATAAAGTTGTGCGCTTTCAACTTAACAAATATTTGGCCATATAATAAGATCCACTCAGACACTGAGCAAAATAAAACACTCACTGCAGAAGAATGAATGACAATTTACATGCCATATTATTAATGTTCTGTTGCTGTTAGTGATTCTATCCATTTACTAAAACTCTTGCCTGCTAAGAACAATAAGCTTTTGGAATTGCAACACATATCTTGCAGCAATCTTACACTAAATTGATGGGCTTTGTAGTTTGGGTCCTGAAAATATTAATATATAATAGCTCAAGACATAACAACATCTTTAAGCACACATGAAACAATGGCTGTCAAAATGTGTTGTTTTGACTGTATAGTGCAACTGGAGCATTGATTTCATTTTCATTTTGAAACTCTCCTGCTGCTTACCGCTTGTATCCTGTTCTTATCAGTCTATGTTGTTTCAATCAAATTAAGGTAATCGAGTTAGCATACACAGAGACCCAAACACGGCCCCCTCTCTCACATACACATAGGCACACATCTTAATCATGGAAATGCTAATTGTATAATTGAGTTATTGTGTTCATGATTCACCTCTTGGAGTGAGATGTAATTAGGGGTAACTGGGTGTGTCAGTTTAATACCCCTTCAGCATTAAGGTTAAAGGAGATATCAATTCCCCAATGACAAATTAAATAAACCCATCTGATTTCTATAGATGATAGCTGTACAATGCCTGTGTGGGATCTTTGGTAGCTCAGTTCCTGGACATGTTAATGCGGGTTTTTAATCATGCCATCGAAGTTAGTCTTGAAATGTTCCATTCTGTAAGAGATATTAACCCTTTAAAACCTGATACATAAGAAAATGAAAGAAAAACAAATTTCCTTGTCATGGTAAGACTAGCAATTCCTCCAAAAGTGTCAACAGGTGGTGGATTAATTCAGCTTATTTGCTGAGATGAAACTGATCAAGCCTGTGCAGCTAATTGTTGAAATTGGAGGCAGTAATGGCCATTTGTTTCTGCTGTAGAGAAGCCTGGGTGTGATGCACCTGTGTTCACTGAACGTAAGTGGAAACATGACACATCAAGACTGGCTAGACTGTTGAGTCTCAGTAATGTCTAATTTTAAATATTTTCAGACAGTAAGAAGAGTTGACGTGGCTCATTAAAATTAGACTATAGTGTAAATGCTGTGTGTCTGTGTGTGTGTGTGAGTGTGTGTGTGTGAGAGAGAGTTGGTGGCGACAAAATCTCTGTCAGGTAAGGAGTTCAAAAGTGCAAATCCAGAAATGTAATCCAAAGAACATGCAGAGGTCAGGTGATTAGCAAACATCAACAACAGAGCAAATTCCAGAATCACTCACTCACTCTCACACTCATTCATCTTCTACCGCTTATCCGAACTATCTTGGGTCATGGGGAGCCTGTGCCTATCTCAGGCGTCATCGGGCATCAAGGCAGGATACACCCTGGACGGAGTGCCAACCCATCGCAGGGCACACACACACACTCTCATTCACTCACGCAATCACACAGTATGGACAATTTTCCAGAGATGCCAATCAACCTACCATGCATGTCTTTGGACCGGGGGAGGAAACCGGAGTACCCGGAGGAAACCCCAGAGGCACGGGGAGAACATGCAAACTCCACACACACAAGGAGGAGGCGGGAATCGAACCCCCAACCCTGGAGGTGTGAGGCGAACGTGCTAACCACTAAGCCACCGTGCCCATTCCAAAATCATAAATGATTATTATTTGTAGTATATAATATGGATAATATTGATAAGTGTGAACATGGGCACAGTAAGTATATACAGTACATTCGGTTTGTGTACAGGTGAGTGATATTGAGTACTGGAGTGTGATTAAAAATCAAGCAACTATAAATGTCCAAAGTTCTGTCATTTCCAGAGTCTTTAGAAGGATAGTACAACAAAAGTGTGTGTGTGTGTGTGTGTGTGTGTGTGTGTGTGTGTGTGTGTGTGTATGTGTGTGTGAGTGTGTTTATGTGAAACAGACGGGGACACAATCATTTTTAATTACATTCAATTCTCAAAGCTACAATTCTCAAGGGTGGTGGTGGCTCAAATGGTTAAGGCTCTGGGTTATTTATCTAGGAATCTGGTTCAAGTCCCAGCACTGCCAAGCTGCCATTGCTGGGCCCTTGAGCACGGCCCTTAATCCTCTCTACTCCAGGTGTGCTGTATCATGGCTGACCCTGAGCTCTGACCCCAACCTCCAAAGTTGGGATATGTGGAGAAAGATATTCACTGTGCTGTAATGTAAATGTGACAAAATAAAGAGTTATTCTATATTCTACAGGTAAATTTGGAAAAGCCCTGTGTCTTCACTAAATATGCCATATTGCCTTTTCTTCTTATATTTATTAGTAGAATAGTACAAATGCTGTCGCAATATATTTTGTACTTTGTGTTTTGTATATACTGTGATTTTTAAAATGTAAGTGCATTAAACTGTTAACAAATTGTTCACAAATTAAATTTTATAGTTATTTTGTCTTGTTATCAAGAATTTTCTTGGCAAAAAAGGTATGATTTCGTTAATGCCCCTAATTTAATCAAATAGGATTAAAATCCAAAAGTAATCTGCATATAGCAGAGAAAAAATCATTTGTTCCCTTGAGAAGGCAGAAAAAGCCTCCAGAGTACTCTAAGTGTTTCCGATGGACATAATTGTTCAATCTCTTATTCTCCCAGTTACAATTTATATACAGTATGATGCCAATTACCTATGAAGCTTTGTTCAGAGTTCTCTAACGTTTAATTTCAGCCTGTTTCAGAATCTTTTCACGTCTGGGCTCTGAGTGAAAAGTTTGACTGTTTGAAGGTTGGACCTCAAACTGGCCTACTCATCCTCTACAACCCATGGTGCGCTCAGATAAGCCTATCCACGTCAGACTGCTGACCCAATTTGATTTTGTTGTTTGCAGGATTTTATACCGAAAAGTCTTTGCCAAGGGGAATCTGTTCCTCACTAGGATGCAGTTGGATGCCTTTAGAGAGCCTCATTTCTTGTTTGCTGTTATGCTTGGGCCATAATGATTCTCATGGCACTAGACCTTTAAAACAAAGAGACAAAATGTGTACAGACGCTTGCTCAAATAGGAAGCTCAGCAAGAGTAAGCAAACTCTGATTCTGTCTTGCTGGAGTAAACAGTCGATCCTCTGAGAGCTGAGCAAGTGGCTCACTCAGGTGTTGCCGAAAGATGAAGTAAAAAGAAGACTTTTTCCTCCCCCTGGGGATGAGTAGTAGTCTTTCTCTAATAAATTTATCTGACATTTTGAATGACACTTACAGAAAAAGTCACATGGACATGAGATGTGAATGATCACATTATTAAATGCAATATACACATTTTACTAGGTTCCACATATCCCCTTATTCCACATAGTAGTCTAAAAGATCCATACTTTTATTTTCACATCTGATTTTTTTTCTAGTCATTTATTTTCACACATAATGCATTTGCACATGTTTATGTTTCTCACGTTCATTTTTCATTTGTTGGGCACGTGGATACATTTTGCAGATTGACTTTTCTCCCATGAATAATTGTTTGTCGCATGTGTTCACATTGATCATATTATTCACATATGGTGTGAGGGATGTAGATGGAATTGGGCTCTTTCAGTTAAATCAGTTTAAGTGTATATTGTCGATCTTGTATGTACAGTAACTCATATGTTTCTACAGAACCATGGTGTAACATGCAACAATACAATAGCACAGTACACAAGACATAAAAAAAAACAAAAAAAAAAACAAAAACACAAAACTCAATAAATAACTGTCAATAAAAACATATGTCAGTGCATGTTAACTAGACAGGACAGTGTAAACAGTTGTCTATAAGGTGCTTACTGTGAAAGACGTCTTGCAGCACTGCAAATAATATTGCCTTAAAATGTGTCTCATAAGACTAAAAAGTGTCCAATAGCAGCATTATAAAGTTCAGGTGTTCGGAGATGGGTGCCTGATGGTTAAGATTAGGCTGGGGATGAAGGAACTGTGGAGTTTGTGGATAGTAACACAGATGCTCTGGTAACTTTTTCCAGATGGCCGGAGGGTGAAGAGTCCATGAGAGGAGTGGAGTCGTCCACAATGCTGTTGTCCTTGTGGATGCAGCAGTTGCAGTAGGTGGCATTAATGGTTAATACGGCGAACTGGTGGTAATTAAATTGCATTTTGTATTATAAAATGTGATGCTTATATAAAAAGTGTGTAAAGTAAGTGACACGTCTTTAATAATAACCCAGAACTGTTTGATAGATTTTAGTATAGTGTTTAATCAAGCATAGAACATTTTTCACAAAATAGCGTCCTATAAAATCCTAAAAAAAAAAAAATGCAAAAAGTATGTGTGTACAATCGTGTAGTTCTTAAACTTGGCTTTAGTACAACGAGTACACAAATTCTTTTACACAAACAACAAGGATGTGGAATGAACTGATTGGAAAAGTTTTATTCTGATCTCAGGGTTTTGTGTGTGTGTGTGTGTGTGTGTGTGTGTGTGTGTGTGTGTGTGTGTGTGTGTGTGTGAGTGTGTGTTTCAGGGGAGATAAAAATGTGCGAAGGTTTTAAATGGAGATATGCTGGTGAATAAAAGCCCCTTTGGCATTTCATTCTCTCAGTACTTTATAGCTGTGAATGTAGTGAGCCAAGTTTTGCTCTCCTGTCTCTGTCTGTAAAACATTTTAATCAAATATGTCATCACAATGTGACTGACACTGACACCTTCTGACATTCTTTAAAAATGATGCTGGCTGAATAAGGCTAGAGGCTTTGCATGACTATTACAGAGACAGCCATTCTGAAAATCCTGAAAATTTGCATTGCAGAATTTATTTTTGGGTAGACTGATGAGTTTACTAGTTTTCTATATAAAACAGTTTACTTGAATTCAAACAGATTAATGAGTGAGTCATTGTTTTAATACCAACATATTAAAATAAAAAATGATTTAGCTTTTAGCATCATGTTTATATCGCAAGGAACAAAATACTGCTTTTTTCCCCCAAACGAGAACTGCATTTTGGAACAAATGTTTATTTTGGCTGACAAAATGAACTCCAGATTTATTGAGAGGCTTTAGGCCTCCTGTAACTCCCTGAAGATGTACCATTCATGGGATTTATTTATTTATTTGTTTATTTTTCAGTAATGAATTGTGAGAAATAGTCTGTTTACTAGTTTTCATAAATCTTACTGACAGTTATTTCCTATAGCTCATGGTACACATCTGGATGGCACAAAGATTTTGTATATTTTTCTCTCCTTGCTGTTTTAAAATATGAGTATGATCCTATAATATCTTTAAAGTCATTTAATCTTCTTTAAAAAAAATAAAAATAACACAATAAAATGGACATGTATGTCTCTGATAAAAGTGAAAAAAAAAAGTTTTTTGGACCTCCAGAAAACTGCCCTCCTTAAGAGAACAAAGCAGTATGGGATTTTGAAGTCATTTTGAAAAGCAGGTTTTTAATCAGACGAAAGGGGAAGGTGACCACACATTCAGTACCCACCTAGCTAAAGTTATCTGTCTCACCCAGACATACTCACTGTGCCAATGTGTGTGCAAACATACTTGTACAGTATTGACACACATATCCATATATGGAAATTTGGAGGAAGAATCAATTGGGGTTTTATCTGGGGTTGTTTCAAAGTCACATACTCAGTAACACAGCAGAGAGATTTATTTTTAAATCCTTTTACAATAGGCGCTTTTCAGTAGAGTTACTGGACAGATGAAGTGGGTCAAATACAGGGAGCAATGTTCCTTAAGCATTCCTAGCATAAAATTTGATATCGTATAAGTTTCAGAGCTCTGTAGTTGACACACAATGGACTGTTTTGACGTTCAAAAATGTCTGGACTTCATTCCAGAATGTATTTTTGGCAGCAAGAAACAAGGACACACTGGGTCACAAAATCCTACTACTGTATCAGGCATCTCAGGATCTCAGAGTCCTCATAGAGTACAATTCCCACAAGTCTCTTTCTCCAGAGAGAGTGAGTGTGAATGCATTTGATTATTCTCTGTCCAGCTTCAGTAAAATGATTCCTGGAGCACTTTCAACACATTTCCCCACTGCACTGCTCATTCCCATCTGTACACCATATCAGTCCCATCATAAGCATCTCCCTCGAGCCCATCTTTTACTGGGCCCTGGTTTGCACAGGCGCTTATCAATTGGTTCCACTTGCCTGGTTATTCTGAGGGGCTTGGTGTGTGTGTGTGTGTGTGTGTGTGTGTGTGTGTGAAAATGTGTAGCTAGGGTCTCAAAGGATAATGTAATTACCCTCATGAGACCTCAAGGGTTTGAAATGGAATCTCTTAAATAATACTGTGGAGACTGTATCCTATATACTCTGGGTAAGTAGAAATGTATTTTTTATGTATAGAAAGTTGTCACAAAGTTGTCATATGAAATATGGAAATATCTTAGACAAAACTTTGTTAATTATCCTCTAAGCCATTTGTTTGCCTTAACCCATATTACCACAGCAAATACCTAAAAACAAATAAACATCGTGACTACTTGTTAATGAGCACTAAGAGGAAGGCACTGACCTCCAACATTGGCTAAGTGGGAATGCAGGTTAAATGAGCTAAAGTCTGCAGTGAAGGAAGGTAGCAGACTGCTGGTAGGTAACCTTGCTAGACCTGCAGTCCTTCTGCACCGTCTGGCTGTACATGCTGTTTATCGCTGGTGCAAAAACAAAGCCAGATTGTGTAATTATCAATTCTAATTCAGGATGCAGACATGGATGTTTCTGATGTACTACGTCAGTGTAACTGAAATGTCTTAAAGTCACATTCACATAAAGGTCGAATCTTTTTTGGCCTTTGATTCCTTGTCACACTGGTTAACATGCTGCTTTAACTCAGCCCTTCAAATGAATTGTTATGATTTCTACATATGAATAATTCATATTACAGTGTATAGGAGTGCACAGTATGTTAATGTTTAAACTTTAAGGTGTATCATTGTGCTAAACTTCATTTGAATTATAATAGCAGCATAGGAATTGTATACTTGCTAAGGGTTTCTAGAACTGTGGCTGGTGGTCAAATATTTCTTAAACTGTGGATATAAGTCAGAGCAAGGCAACATCCCCTAATGTATGCTTCTTGTTAGTTAGCTAGTTGTGATGGTTAATTAAAAGTTAGTTAGTTTACCATTTCCATAATTTCATTTATTTTCGATATCGTCCATTAAAAATATTTATATCTTTCAGGGCATAAGAAAATGTCACTAATATTTCTGGAAGATGCGTTGTAAGGCTTAATATTATTTTAATTTTGTGTTGTTTCATGTAGCACCTTGTTTCTAGAGGAACATTGTTTCATGTTACTGTGTACGGCACCAATTGTCTATGGTTAAAATGACAATATTTGACTTGATGTGGTTTCCAGTTGGGGAAACCAAACACAGCAACTAGTTGAGTAACTTTCTTCTTATGTGTGATGTATGATAAAGTGATGAATGATGAAGTATTTACAATGAACACATTTGTACTGAGTCTGTTACATTAGCTTGGCCTCTTCTCCATTGGAATCAAACTGTAGCTTTGATTTGTGTACTTGAGCAGAAGTTGGATTTCCCTGCATTCCCTCTTTGGGTAGTCTGTTCAGGTTCTCTGCTATCTGTATTCCACAAACCCCCCATTGTCTGACCATCTATCAGGGTTGTGACTACAGATTGAATGTATGATTGAGTGATTTTCACTGCCAGTCCATACATTGTTCTTAGGTTAGTCCATAGTCTTGGTAATGACAGTTAACAATTCAGACATCCCGTGAGCTGCCTTTACAGCAATGCTGATGCAGCATGGCAGTGCTGAGGCCAACATATGCATGTTTGACAAGCATATTTAGAAGCTGATTTACAGATGAATCAAACCCAAACATCTTAGTCACTTTCTAGGCAAATTGATGACTTGGCTTAAACAGCAGACAAGGTGCAGCCTAAATTGATAAATCAGAGACCTCTAAACTCAAAGACTAATGTCACTCCTTATAGTCCAATGACTAGTCATTGTGCCCATTTATCATTGAAGAATTTTATCTCTACAAGTTATGAGGGATTTTTCTGGACTGATTATAACCTAGCCTAGAGCGGAGAGCATGCATTGGCTGACCCAGCATGGTTGTTCAATTACTAGGTCATTATCAGCCTGAAAATGTCTCAGATGCACTTGTAGACAAGCATTCTCATCAATGGGGGTGGCAGGGATCATAATGTTATCATACTATAAAGGTTTTCAGCTAATTTGTATAGTATGCAAACTGCCCCTGAGTAACTTATGAGAAACATTTTTATGAATCTTCTAGAAATGCTAAAGAGAAACTTGGACAAACCTTAATCTGGAATCATTAAAAAGATGAGTAGCAACTTCAGTACTAGCATTGTACATTAAAATACTCTGCCAACCTTCTTACATTGAAGGAATGTTCTTACAAAGGAAGGCCTTTAACCTTTACTGCTTCAGGAGCACTGAATCACTGTAGCATGGTTCACCTTGCCCTCTGACACCAGTTTCTTACAAAGCTAGGATTAGATTTTCTACAAAGATTTTCTTAACAATCTAATAAGAGCAACAAAAGTGTTGGCCTCGGATCTGTGAATTGCAATCTTTCAGCCAAGTTTTGCTTTTATGGGGTACCAAGGATTATTACTCACAAATCCTACACATAATTAGTGTTTGAAATAGCACCAGCAGTGGGATTTTGTGTCAGGGAGCAGAAACGGGAAAAAAAACTACAGTATAGCGTTAACATCTACATTTTCAAAAGATCCACATGCGGTATGTTGCACATGAAATATAACAGTTTACGACCTGTTGTCTAATTGTTTCATGCCGTTGTGCCATTTCTACAGCATTGTGAGAAGCTCACCAAAAACATTCACCAAACACTTTAAAAGTAATTTACAGGAAACCACATGCATATGCAGAAAGTATAAAGCATTTCTAATATTTATTTTAGATTTATATTTATTACATTTCCATGTCCCTAGAGCCAGATTCCGTGTCCGGGGATTGGATCGCCGAGGCCCCTGCCCTCGACTGCCACCCAATCCACATTGCACCAGCCCCTTACGGTGGGGTGGGGTAAGACCCGGCCACCAGGCGCTCGCATGCAAGCCCCAACCCTGGGCCTGGCTCAGGTTGGTGGAGAGCTCCTGCCTCAAGTGGAGGAGTTTAAGTATCTTGGGGTCTTGTTCACGAGTGAGGGAAGGATGGAGCGGGAGATCGACGGGTGGATCGGTGTATCTTCTGCAGTGATGCGGTTGATATACCGGTCTGTTGTGGTGAAGAAAGAGCTGAGCCGCAAGGCAAAGCTCTCTATTTACCAGTCGATCTACGTTCCTACCCTCACCTATGGTCATGAGCTTTGGGTCATGACCGAAAGGACAAGATCCCGGATACAGTCGGCCGAAATGAGTTTCCTCCGCAGGGTGGCTGGGCGCTCCCTTAGAGATAGGGTGAGGAGCTCGGTCACTCGGGAGGAGCTCAGAGTAGAGCCGCTGCTCCTCCACATCGAGAGGAGTCAGCTAAGGTGGCTCGGGCATCTGTTCCGGATGCCTCCTGGACGCCTCCCTGGGGAGGTGATCCGGGCATGTCCAACCGGGAGGAGGCCCCTAGAAGACCTAGTACTCGCTGGAGGGACTATGTCTCTAGGCTGGCCTGGGAACGCCTCGGTATTCCCCCGGAAGAGCTGGAGGAAGTGTCTGGGGAGAGGGAAGTCTGGGCGTCCCTGCTTAGACTGCTGCCCCCGCGACCCTGCCCCGGATAAGCGGTAGAAAATGGATGGATGGATTTATTACATTTATTAGCATTAGTATTGAACAACATTCAGTCATTAAGGAACAAAAAATAAAGTGTAACCCTAAAATACACTGTACTTACTACATTATTTCTTTTATTTCTTCCTATTTTCTACATTATTTCATTATTGCCTTTTTGTTTTTCCTTTTTAGACCTACACCCAAATTTGAACTGCTGACCAATAGTCTCTGGTAGACTGACCATTGAGTCTGCAAGCATTTCACTCACTCTGGACTGATAAGGCTGTGATTTGATGTCCCCATTGATTATTTTTGCATTGTCTCATAGAGCACACTGTGATATTGGTTTGCCATAGATTTTCCTTCATGCAGGGTCAAAAGATCTCGGCCGTTATTGTTTTTTATTACTTTTTTGCTCCTTGCCAAAATATGTACATATATCATGTTAGTGTCAGCCAGTCAATATTCTGTGAGACCTTTTTTCTTTCATCATGAGTCTCTTAGATATTGTCTGTGCTCTGAGGACTAAAGAGCATTCAATACCTGATAGGTGAACAGCTATAGGCCAAGCTATTTCCCCATGATTTATAATGATTGATATATAATATTGTGATGAAGCACAGAGCATGTGGAAAAGACTTTAAGTGTCATATGAGAATTTTATTATTTTTCTGGACAGAACAGCACAAGAAGAAGAAGAAAATATAGGATACATACATGTGCTGAATGTTCAGTGGTCAGATGTTGCTGAACACATAAAGACAAAGGAAGGGTAAATTTTATAGATTTGTGTTGAATACAGAATTTTAGGAGAAGAGAAACAAAGAGAAACGGCTAAAAAAATAAAGGACATGCCTGGGCATGCTTGCTCTAGTCTGCTTTGCTCCAAACTGACCTGTTCTGATTAGCTGCAAGTGCGGACGAAGCAAAGGAACAAGGGAGAAAAAGGAACGAGTGACTGAAGGCACCTCTGCAAGAGTGGGGTGCTGGCCCCGTGCTTGTCTGCCAATTAGAATGAAAGACGAGTGTTAATGAAGGTTTGATTAAGTTTCAGCAGGTTCTGAGGAATATGCGTTGTGCGACAGTGAAGCTAGAGCGAGAGAGCAAGAAAAGAGTGAGGAAAAGATCGTCTGGTGTCTGTCAGAAGCATGCAGCATGAAATTAGATTGCTGGTCGCTCTTGGCCTTTTGACCTCTGAATATGCCTAGCCCCAGAGACGAGGTGGAGAAACACAAGACTCGATGTCAAAGAGAAGCTGAAAAGCATGTGCTGTGTATAAATGCTTACCTGCATGTCATTAATTCATAGGCTGGAATGAGTCTCTTTGCTGCAGGATATGTGTATATAAGTATATTTGCGTATTGCTGTTTCTGTAGAACTTTCCTCTCTAAGGTATACCAACATTGTTTCAAACTAAAGTGCCTACTTTCACTGCACACCCAGAAGCAGATCTGACATCCGTGCTACATGGGGACAGATTATTAATTCATGAGCTTTCACAGGATGCACTGGAATATTAATCAGGAAGAACTTTTCTGGTGGCTAGCATGCATATGCATGTGGGTTCCACTTGGCTTTTGTCTTTTAAAAGTGGATGGACAGGTGTGAGTAGTCAAGTGGAAAAGAGAGACAAGGGAAAAAGTAGGCTGCGTTAAAGATATACTGATTTTTTTGGCATTAGGCCCAGATTTTATTTAGTATTTATATCTGTGGAAAAAATGCCTCATTAATCCTGTCTGTCTCTTGAGTTTGAAGTGTTTAATGCAGGTGATTTTAGGTAATATTCCCATTTTTGCATTCTTGTTGTTGCAAAAAAATGTTACTGTTTAATTACCATGTGTGAGCATCATAGTTCAATATATTTGTTCATTCTTTTTATTGGATTTTTAATTTAGTCAAGGCCAATTCCTACCCATCGGGCATACAGTATATTCTCTATCACGACGGAATTAACAACCAGTGTTACAAACAATGGCAAAGGCTATCGTGTGCTCCCTCTGGGGCATGTGAAGCCAGATTACTGCATCATTTCAAACTTCTGCTTATGCAACATCAGGGGGGCGGCATTACACACTCGGAGGAAAACACTATCTCCTGACTTCCGGGTGTATAACCTCACGGAAACCCATGACTGACTAGTGTTTCTGTGATTGCTTCTCCCTGACAGCACAGCCAATTTGCTGTCAAGATGTTGTCATGTATAATATCTCCCACTAGTCCACTTTATGACTGCATACATTGCTTACAACTCTCTATTCTACTCTACTCTCTATTCTATCATTTTCCACTCTGCCTGAGTAGAAGTGTATAACTGTAGCACAAGAATTTCATTATATAGAAATACTTAAAACACTGTTATAAATGTGACAATAAACTTAAAATTAAAAAAATTCTAGCCACTAGAAATTTACTGGTTATGGTATGAAAACCACAATATAAAAAAAAAATAAAAATAAAACAGTTACAATTATACATCCTTGTAGAAAATGCACTTTATTTAACGGTTCTATGACCACGCTATAGCAGAGGGTGTACTAGCAGACTTAACAATAATTGGGGATAAATTATTCTAAAGTATTTCATGTTCTGAATACAGTGGAAAAAAATAGTACTCATTTTCATTAGGTTGTGAGTTTAATAATTTTATTTTATTATCATTATGGTTTTTACAACTGGCTTTTTTCCACAATTATTTATACACTTAAATTTCATATATTTTAACTGTTACTTTAATCTGATAAAAGATTTAAGTGTAAAGGTTAAAATTAAAATTCATAATGCAGTTGACAGGAATTTGGATTTAGGCCAGTTCACCACATAGCTCTCACTAAAAGAAAAAAGAAAACTCAAATTGTATTTATTCTGGTTGATTTATTATGATTTATTTGTATCCAGTTTCAAGATGCTGAGACAGAAAGAAGAAGAAAAAAAAAAAGACAGATAGGCTTAGCACATGCTTTCATCTAGACAAGCGGATATTCAGTGCCCTCTTTTTCTTAGGTGTCATTAACACGTCCTTAATGTGCAGTGCCTTTTTTCCAAATTAAAGAAAAAGCAAGCAATGGAGCTGATGTGTGGGCACCTGGTTGTGTTCACGTTTGTCTAATACCTTCACCCGTTCTTCGTCTTTATTTTTTCTTCCTATTCTTTCGGATGCTTAGCTTTTCCATATCGTTGCAGGATATTTCACAGATTTTGTGGCATGTTCATTCATCATCATCAGTGCAGTGGATTTTAAACTCAACAGACAAGTATCCATCGATCGTTCTATCTAGGATAGGCGTAGGAAAAAGTGGACGGAGTAAAGGAGGAAATAAGACTCCTTGTAAATGTGGATAACATGGTAAATGTGAGCTTTACCCCATGAATTATTAGTGAAGACATTGAGAGAAAGATTTTAGTTGCCTTCCATTTTGATTCACCCTTATAATATTGATGGGTTTTACATACGCCGTGTAGCCCCCACACTCTGTAATATAACATACTATATACAGGCTTATTGTATTTATTAGTGGTATAGTGTGGTAGTTCATGGAAGATCAAAGTGTTCTCTCTCTCTCTTTCTCTCTCTCTCTCTCTCTCTCTCTCTCTCTCTCTCTCTCTCTCTCTCTCTCACACACACACACACACACACACACAGACACACAGACACACTCATGCTCATCTAAAGCATCTGATGCATGCTGACCTTCACCCTCAGCTTCTCATTAGGAGCTGAACCCAGTCAAGTAGTGGAACTTTCTCCGAACAAGGACACACACACAAGTACTCACGCACACACACAATAAGAATATGCCTAATGAAAGGGTTCCAATTCACCTGATTCTCTCGCCATTTTTTCTTTCTTTTTGCAAACAGCCAATTATAGCAAGTGATCTGTCATGCAGGAAATAACTGTGTCTGGGTAATTACCCTGCGAAGAAAACATCTTGGAAAAATAACACCGACACAAATAACACAACCAGAACCATCAAATTTACAGACTGAGAAGTGTTCTTCCTGAAATCAGTCTAGACAAAGTTTAAATGAATTATCTGGCTGTTGTTTAAGACACATTTGAAACAACCTACCCAAAGCTGTTCTTCTTCCTGGTGATGTCTTTGCTGTTGAAGGTTTTTTTTTTTAAATTACTTTATTTATTTCCTTTTTTTTTAATGTATTAATGCATGAGTGAATTTTTATTTCAAAAATATGTTTATACACCCAGACTTTTAACCCTTGCATCATTGAAGGAATTTTCCTACTTTTTTTCATCCAATATCTTTCTAACAAATCTGCAGCCTAGGTGTTATTACCAGACAGACATTTCCAAACATTTCTCTGTACTGAGAAAAACATAGGAGGTTGTTGGAGAAGGTGTTGACTAAACTTCCTATATACGAAATACCTCCATTATAAGTGAGATTCTCAGCACAGGCAAATGTGTTGAAATTATTGTCTGTGGTAATCACACATATTCTACAAAGACTGATTTTTTATCTCTAAAAATAAGTTAATATCAGTTTTGTGCCAGAGGAATGCGAGGGTCATTACATAAATCAAAAACACCCGGCACCAGATTAGTCATTTTGATGTGGACGTATTGAAGAAATGTAGAAAGAAAAAGCATTGTATTGGAGAACTGGTGTCAGGGTAAGTAATCCCAAAATGATTAAAAAAATATCAAAATAAAAATTCAATATGCTCACAAAAGAAAAGCCATTCACCTCTACAGAGCCTGTGTAGCTATAAAGGGAACAATTATCTGGTATTTACAGAGTACAACATTCTGATGTCTATAACAATAAATACAAAAAAATAATAATAATAATAATAAAAAAAAAAAGGCAGAGAAAATGCTGTACTAAAGTATGAACTAAAGTATCACTAGCATCATCTAGCATCTGTCTAGCGACACGACAAAGTTGAGAAAAGTTTACCTTTATGCAAAACGTGGAGTGACTTGGTGCAGCGACTATCAATGGAAGTGAAAACAGTAGAGTGTGTGTGATCTGTGACTAAACTCTATCTCCAAAAAGTTGGTGCAAGGAAAATGATTAGGGATGCTATATTTCCACTCACCGATAATTGTTATTACTATGGCAACCAGTAGTAGGAACGTCTACTGGCAACTTCATAGTACAGAGATCAAAACATTGTACCTGTGAATGTTGCTTTAGATGAGATAATTTTCAGTCTTTCAGTCCTTCAATCGAATCTGGTTCTCTTCTGGAAATATGTAATAGAAAGAATAGGAAAAGGGAAGACACACACACACACACAGAGCAAAAACAAACCCTGAGAGGTAACAAGACATTCTGCACAGATTTCTTCAAGATAAAGAAAATGGCTAATACATATAGGCAGGTGGTTTTGTTAGAAATGAAACAAACGTTATATCCAGTAGCTGTTAAGTTCCTGTATGTTTGCTGTGTTTTTCTGTCCTGTGACCATTTGTGCTTCCCTTTAGGGATTTGGTGCTGAAATGCTCAAAGAGAATCGTTTGTCATTGCACTGGACTGAAACATGCTGTTGAACCGTAGCCATGTATGCAGGCAGTATTTAAGAATCCTGCAGATATAAATAATAGCGTCGTACTTGTCTCATACGTTAGTGAGAATCCGGTCATCAGGTTATTTAGCAGAGAGAGGAAGCTAGCGGTATCCCAGTGTGTGATAAATCATGATGGGATCAAAAACATGGTGTTCTGCTATGATGTTAACTGTCAAATTCATTTTCAGTTACTCTCACATAAGCTATGGAAAACATGACAATGAGAGGAAAATAGAATATCAAAGCTTTTTATTTTAACCATCTGCTAAAAGAAAGTCAGTAAATCTGACTGAATTAAAGATTCAAGCTCTTAGTAAATGTCCAAGCTGTTTCGAGATTCCCTCTCAGATTTTATGCTCATTTTACGGCAGAAGGGATGAACTGTAGGAAAGAAGGGACTCCTCTGATTTATCTCACCTTCATGATGGCACTTTTCTCTGTCTGTTCAGCCATGATTCATGTGAATGAGATGCGGAAGCAAAGAATAGAGTGGATAGACGATGTAAATTGCAAACACACTGATGTGCAAAACAATAGAAACTTTGAAATAGGAGGAAAAGGAGACAGTGAGAGCAACCTGCTCAGTCTGCTGGGAATAGGTAGTGTGCATGTGGGTCAGCACGTTGCATCATCAGCATTTCTTGCAATCTGCCCAAGCACTCTGGGACTCTCTTTCTCTCTTTCTCTCTCTCTCTCTCTCTCTCTCTCTCTCTCTTTCTCTTACACACTTTCATTACTGTATGAATTTCATCATTAATCACAAATACAGACTAAATCTACATAGTACAATCTACATAAAACCCCTTAACAAAATTAAGCACACATCTAATTCGTATTACATTCATATTCGTATCAGCAAATTCAGATTTTGTCTGTGGCGAGTCGAAGATTAAAGAAACTTGGATTAGTCTTCTTAATTCTAGAAGAGAACCTGCCTCAAATTCCTGTGTTCCACAAGCAAAACCTGATATTTTCCTGATAAAACCTGTAATATTCTGCTGTTGAAGCCCATCCACATCACTGTTTAGTCGGTTATGTATACTGAGATGCTTTTCCTGAGTGGTAAAGAGTGTTTACTTGTGCTAGCATAGCTTCCTGACCACTCAAACCATTCTGCACTTTTTACTCTGACCTCATTTAATAACAAGCCATTTCTGCCTATAGAACCACCACTCACTGGATCTGGCCCTGTTTTTCACACTATTCTGTGTAAACTTTAGAGACTGCTGTGTGGGAAAATCCCAAGAGATCATCAGTTTCTAAAATAATCAAATCAGCTCAACTATCACCAGCAAGTTGACCTTTACCTGTAACTGCATGATTTTATGCTGCCACATGATTGGCTGATTGGATAATTGCATGAATGAACAAAGGTACAGTTTTTCCTATTAAAGTGGCTGGGCTGGTGAGAGTATATATGGTATTTGTTTGTGTGTGTGTGTGTGTGTGTGTGTGTGTGTGTGTATGTGTGTGATTGACTGTGGGTCACTGGCTTTGCGTTTGCTTTAGAGTCTGTAATCTGGTATGTATTAAAAAGTCATTTATATCTGGTGTGTATTAAAAAGTCATTTATAGCTTGTAAGCAATATCTGCACCCTGTAGTACAAAAAAAAAAATGCTGAAAGCTGCATTTTCCCAGGCAAGATAACAAGTCTTCTAATTTTCCCACTGTGTAAAATGGGTTATTTCTTCTCCCTCTTTTCCTTTCTCCCTCACTCCATCCTGCACTCACTCTCTTTTCATTTGTCTCTTTGGCCCACTTTCTCTCTTTCTTTAGATTTGTGCCCACGAGGACAGAATTAGCTGTAAATGGCTGCAATGTTGGCTATAGTAAATGTTTTAATTGAATACAAACATAACTAAGCTTACTTCATCTAATTTGCAAAGATGTGATACTGGTGGAAAGCTTTGGGCAGCTGAACAGCATATGAAAAATAAAAAACACAGTTTGGAGGTATTCAGAATTCAAAGTCATAGTCAGCAATTTTGTTAGGAGGCGAGAGGGATGAAAGTGGCTTTGATAAATTAATTCCCCAAGATAGTAGCATCAGTACAGCTGGAGAGAGCGGGATATCATTGAATAAGAGACTCTGTTATGTGACTCTTGTGTGCTTTTTTTTCCTGATGTTTCTCAGCTAATTTGGCCACATAATTTACATTTTACTCATTAGAAATGTGTGTGCGTGTGTGTGTACGTGTGTGTGTGTGCTCTAAGGGAATCATTATGGAAGCAGCCATGCAGCTGTCTTGTGGAAGACTTTTTTGCCCCTTATCTCTTTCATCTTTCATTTGCCCTTATAGTACGAGAAGCTACAGTAATTGTTGAACTAATTCTAAATGTTCAAGTATAGATATTCTCGATTTGGTCAGTTACCCATTTATTCTTTTATTAGGACAATCTCTATTACATTGTATAACAATTATTTGGGCCCTTAAAATATTTTAGAATGAAATATTTAAAACTGTGTTCATTTATTTTTATTTATCAGGGTTTGTTGTTTGTTGGTATTCCACCAACTGCACTTAACATAATTCCTTTAAGTATGAAAAACTTCTCACTATTTTGAGAGGCATGAGCCAGGAGCCACTCAGGAGAGAGAAAGAGAGAGAGAGAGAGAGAGAGAGAGAGAGAGAGAGAGAGAGAGAGGTGTAAAAAATTCATATATAAATATTTAAAAATAAAAAAAAAAGTGCTCAGGATTGATGGAGTTTGGACTTTGTTCTTGCTGAGCAGGTAAGACATTTTTTTGTTTTGTAATTCACAGAAGTGAATGACGTATTTGTGCTTGTGTATTGTAAGCCAGTTAACAGGAAGTATAGTTGAATTTCTCCATATTTTTGTATTTAAATCTAGCATACATGTGTAGCAGGTGAGAATGCATCCTTGGGGCATGTGCTTGCTCTTGATAGCTAACCAGTTGCTTTCTTTATTTTCCCTAACATACAAACACTATCCAGTTTGGGACTAATATGTTTGAAGGATGTAGCACAAAATACTTTTATTAGATAATGAAATATGCAAAGACACACATTAGAAATGATCAGAGGTGTGCCAGAGGGCCTAGTTTTGCTCTCTCATATGCAATTGAACTAGTTAGATATCAGCTAATTTGAATCTCTGCATTTTAACAATCAGGTTCCATCTCCAATAGAAAGATAAGTGACACCCAACACTACTGTGGTGCTTCTCTGAAAAATCAGGGCGTATACCTATCTGAATACATGTCAAAATATAAAATACAATTAAAATAAGTAAAATTAATAGACTAGTCATTCACCTACATCCATCTTAAATAATTGTCTCACATCAGTTACATCTCCACACAAAGAAACAATATACAAGTGTTACCCTTCTTTACACTTCTAGATATGGACAGTATATGACAGCATGTGTGTGAAGTCTGGAGCTAAAGTTTTTACCATCATCCACTGTAGGTGACTCACTAATATGTTCATGTAGTCTGAAACAGAAGCATCTGGGAACTCTGAAAGAAATCAACGAGTGATGAATGGATAGACTGGAGAGAAAGAAAGATGCAGTGGACATTAACATCCATCCCAGGAAATGTCACCTAGCTCTGTCTTTGATAGGCAGGGAAAGAGCTTCCAGACTACATGTACAGTATAACATCAGAACAAGGCATAGCTATGTACGGGAGATCACAGAAATACAGATTTCATTCACCACCAGGCTACAATTGCAATAAAACCAAAATTACAGGTACTTTTGCTCATTATTACCCATGACACTGACATAAGCCCGACCAAATGCTGCTAGATTTGATAGTCATTAAAATGAACAATATGCTCTTTTGACTGACAGGGCTTGAGTTGTGTAAAGGCCTTAGAATGATATCCAGTAATTTTCTGGTATTCAAATCAGCTTCAGTCTGCAGATCCAGTGTCATCCCCTATTAATCACATTATAAATTTCAATCTCGGTATTACAGCTGTGGAACATTTCCATATTCTTTTTGAATTCTCTGTGCCATCTCATCGAGTCATTCTGCTTTTTTTTTTTATTTATTTATTTATTTTTTCCTACGTATTTGAAATGAACATCAATTTGAAAAGGCTTCTGTTATTGTCTTTCCAAAAAACGTATCATTTCAATGCAACATTCGTGAGCACTTCATATGAATGCTAATAAGCTCACTTGACAGATCCCATATAATTCTTCAATTATTAATGCATTATTCAAAAATGGAAGATGTTGTTTAATTATTGAGCAATATTTAAGTCTTGATTCATTTCACAAAAATTTTTGCAGTATTCTGCAATTAAAATGGAAAATATTACAGATTTCCTGCCAATCATCTTTCCATCACATCAGCTAACTCGCCTTTAATATGCAGTGTTTCTGTAAACCAGTAGGGCTCATCTTAAAAATACAGAGGGAAATAAGAAACATGCATCTGGTAACGGAATCACCAAGGGGTCATATTCCCATTTATATATTCAACTGTAGAGAGGACACCAACATGTCTCCTTTAACCATTGTTATGTTTGAGTCTTCTTCTTCTTCTTCTTCTTCTTCTTCTTCTTCTTCAACTTTCATCTTTTCCCATTAGGGGTCACAACAGCAAATCATCTGTTTCCACCTAACTCTATCCTGAGCATCCTCTACTCTCGCACCAATTAACTTCATGTCCTCTTTCAACACATCCTGATGTGCTCGTTCCTAATCCTAAATGTTACGTTTGAGTTAAATTATCAGCCTCCTCTGAATATATTGAGCCATTCTGAGAGTAAAAACACAGTATACTGTAGCTGGTGGGATAAAGATGCAGTAGAAGCATTTTCCTGTCTTCCTCCTCCTAGTCTATGGGAACTGAAATAAAGATGGCATTTGGGCACGACAAAGCAATTTAGATAATGAACTGTGGTTGAAAATGCATTATTGAAATTGAGCCTTTCACTAATACGCTCTAGGTGCTGCTGTCTTGATGACTTCCTGCCTCTGCCATCTCAGGAGTTGTATGTGTCTTACTAAGCAGAGCTACCTGTAAACAAACTGTGTAAGACATGAATTGAAGGCAGAAGTAGGGCACGATGTTGTCAGCATGCCTATAGCGTTAACAATTGCTAACCTCATAAGGTCAGTTAAGGCACATTGAATAATTGCATTACTGTTGGTCTTTCTTTCAGAACTACCTTAAGTAAAGCAATTATAAGTAAGTTCAGTGCATAAGCTGTTCCTGCTTTCACACTACTTAGGTGTCTTTAAACACTAATGTGTCTTTAAACTTGCAGAAGTGGGATATTGCCAGGTCTATCTAAAGGCATTTTATAACTAGTGCATAAATTACCTCATTCTTAAATGCTTAAAACTCACTGTCAAATCATGAATGGATGTTGTGCCTGCAAACTGGCATGTTCTGGGCACGTTAGAGTTTGAACTCTATCTTTGCTTTCCTTTTTTCTGCATTTTCTTTCATCCTTTTCTTCATGTCTATTTCATCCATTTATCTCTCACTCGCATGTTGTAATTTTGTCCCTGTTATGGATGCTAATGTAGAATGATTTTGTGTGTGTTTGTGTTTGTGTGTGTGAGTGCGTGCGTGTGTTTGTCCATCACATTATAATGCCCTGCCCCCTGCTGCTTGCCTGCCCCTGTGAATATCTCTCTGGCAGATAGCTGGGCACACAACAAGGGCATCAGCAGTTTCTAGATCACTGCGAGAGTTGCATAACTACAGCAGTCTGCTTGAAGACACTTATCACGTGCCAGAAATGAAGATCTGATTTACTTTCTCTGGCTCTTTCTTCACCTTCTCTAACTCTCACTACTCCCATCCATCTACAGCAGAGCAATGAGTTTCCTCCTTGTAGTGACAAATCAGGAAAACGTGATTCCATTTTGAGCACCCACCTGGGGAAAGATGTCCTTGAGGGGAAAGAGATGAAATTTAATTTGAAAGTGTGTTTGTGGGAAGATCAATACATGGATACTGTAGCCAAAGAAAGAGACAGACAGATTCATTTTGGCAAGCTTTACTTATGTGCACAAACTACATGGTGACAGATGTACAGTACATATTCCAATGGTGTCTTTAGCCCACATACAGTATATAGCAATAATGAGAATGCAAAGCAGCTTAACTCTGTTAACGCAAGGAATGAGGAAGAGGTCCAGAAAGAAAAGTTGACTCACGACTCACGAGAACAAAAGCAGCGTGCCGGAGCTGCTAAGCCAGCAGCCCACCAATGGCCTGGCATCATGGGAAATTTAAACTTGACAAACAGATGAGATGTCACCGTGCTGAAAATGCTATTTTTCATTTTACCCGCCACCACTCTCTACGGGGGGAAAGAGATCTTTATGGAGAGGAGGGGAACAATAACAGAGCTTAGAGGAGTGAAAGACAATGGGACGCAGCGAGGAAGAGTGGCTGCCAAAGTATTATGCTGCCTTTGTAATAGAATGCCACTCGTCTCCCTATAGAGAGGCTGAGAAGTCATTTCAGCTCGCTATCAGCTGAAGAGCTGGGCTTACTCTGCTCAAATGACGTATGACACATGTCCATGAGTGTATCAGTGGGTGTGCATGTGTTATGTTTGTAAGGACAGCTGAGATAACACACATTGTTCCTTGTGACCCTTGGGGATGGGTGGCCAGCTTCTGGTTCGGCCTGCCCCAGGGTCACAGCACTGTCACTGACATGAGACATCTTTTAGGCTGGCTTGAGCAACCAGTTTGCAGTTATCGCGATAAAGTGCCACTTATTCCCTGACCTATAAGCCCTGCCGCATATTGATTTTTCTCTTTCATATATATATATGTGGGCTCTAATAGTGAAATTCCCCAGGCAAAAAAGGTGGAGTAAATATCAAAGCAGTGGTGCATGGGAGCGAACAAATAGTTTAGTGTTAAAGCAAAGCCAAAATCCTCAGCATAATGTCACTGAGGAGGGCAACGCAGATACATGCTAAGATTATTGTTTGTGTAAATAGATGCAACAAAGTGTATGTAATACATTATGGTCAAAGCCAAGATGTTAATTAATATGCAAAAAGATTAGATAATATATCTAAATATAAATAGCATTATTAAATATAATTGCTGGAGAGGAAGAGGAAATAAACTTCTAAAATTGAGAAAATTTGTCATTTAAAACAATATTACACATGAAAACAAACAAACAAAAAACCTAATGACTATTAATAAATAAATAAATAAATAAATAAATAAATACTATTACTACTACTACTACTACTACTACTGTACTAAAAATTCAGATTCTATCTCAGGTACAATGAGAACAAATCAGGATTTTCCATCCATTTCTATTATTATTATTATTATTATTATTATTATTATTATTATTATTATTATTATTATTATTATTAATACTTAATACTGATAATATTTGAATAACTCTTCCTGTGACTCATTCATACATTAGTTATTTAACAAACTGCCAAAAATTATATACACCTAGTCATTTACAAACAGATATTATTAATAATGATTATTAACAATCGCTTAGCATAGAGAGAACAATATGCTCTCTAAGTTTATAGGTACACCTACAGTATATCGTGACGGTCGGCTCTGAACACGTGGAGCACCTGTGGTGGGTAGATAGAGGGTTGGATGGATGAACTAAACCCAATCTCAATCTTACTCTTTCCTGCAGGAAAAGTGGGCCCAAGCAACACATTAATCTGCCCACAGACAATATCCATCTGTCGCCTCGGCAAAGCCTCAAGGTGTTGGCACTACTGTGGGTGTGTGTGTGTGTGGCTGTGGGGAAGTGTGTGGCCATATGTATGTACGTCTAAGTGCCTGTTGCAGCAATACTTGTCCCTGATTGACCCAAGAATATACATAGCAGTGAATCTAGATGATTTTTATGATTGTAGTTCTCAGATATAACCGAAATGCTTTCTGTCTTGATGTCTCTGGTCTATTTCACAAATTCTTTCTCAGTCTTTGTACTAATCTCTCTCTCTCTCTCTCTCTCTCTCTCTCTCTGTCTCTCTCGCTACACTACATTACACTCCCTACACTAGAGAATCAGAAACTCCATGCAGCACAGCAATATGGGGTAGGAAATTTGTGATATTAAGTAAAACAATTTCATGCATCTCATATTTTCCTCATTATGTTTGATGTATTGTAAACGTCTTTCCATGCTTGTCAATCTATGCTGTCTGAACGAGATGTTTTGTGGGTTTTATGTCTGCTTTTGACTTATTGAGGTGCATTGTGGAATTTCACCAACACACAACTGTAAATAAACTTTGCCCTGCTGTTAGACATGACAACAAAATGGCAGGTTCTCAAAATCTACAAGTGCACTACATAGAAAATTGTGTGCAGAGTCTTCCTCGCTCTTTCTCCCTGACTCATGTTATATTACATGTTTGTTTTTCTAAATTTGTATTATTCATTTTGGTTTTATCTTGTACTGCATATTTTCTATTCTGAAATTCATATGCCTGTTTGTAAGACATTGCAACACCAAAAAACATGAATAACTGCAAAGGTATCCTCAATGTCATATACACTTTGCCATTGCATTTAACTCTGTCTCTTTTTAACACACGTACACACATGCGTGCATACATACCCACAGCTCTCCAGAGAGAAAGTACGGCATCTTCCCTTAAGCACACCCTGGATAAAAAGTCCTAGATTTAACCAAGTTCATTTTATTTCATCCATCTTTTAAAATATGCAGTGTTTGAAATTGCTCCTGAGCTGGTGGCATTAATAATGCATCTGTCTTAAAACTGGCATGAAGTTCAGAAAAATCTAAATTCATGTGTCCTCGATGACAGTGTTTTTATTTATTTTATTTTTTTTTTTTTTACCTGTGAGTCACAGTCAAAGGTGCACAGTTTTTCCAGTTATATGTTTTATGCATACCACCCACTCAACTGTAATACTAGACACCACACAGTTAATCCTATAATGGTTATACAGTATATAAAGGTATGTTGAGGTGGAGCAGTTGATGACATTTGTTGTGAAGGTTCTGATCCGAATCTGGAAAATCCACATTTCCTGGAATGAATAGATCAGCATAGGCTGTATGCTGTCCACTAACATCCTGGCAGGACTTTACTGAGGCTTCCCTAGCACATTAAAGCTATCAATACCTGGCAGCATCTCAAAGAATCCGTTTTCACAAACATGTCTGCTCGAAAGCTTGTTTTGCTCTAAAGCATTTAAATGTCAAAAGGTGGTCCATGCCTCTTTGTCATTCATGTTTCTTGCCGATTAATTAGCGAATGCTTATCATAGCTGCACGCTGTGTTTCAGCAGGGTGACAACACCCCAGTGTTGTAAAATTAATTATTTCACTAATGTGGACCTTGTGCGTGAGAAACGGCTGAACTCTAACCAAATAGCTCATTAATCTTGTGATGGCCTCTCCTGGGCTGGGTGAAGTGGTGCTGAATTTCAATACATCCTTATGCCTCACCTTTGCTGCTATGCTTCCTACTTATGCAATTGGCATGCACATGACATCCCTATAGATTTTGCACATGTACTTAGCTCTAATATTTTGCCACTTCATGACTTTGATGGCAGTTGCAGGATAAGCACATATGAGGTGAACGAGAATCATATATTGCTCTATAGTTCTGCAACGCATACTCGGCCAAAAAGCAAGGGTCAGCAACTTTTTGAGTTCAATCATCATTTGTGTACCCTGTGACCCAGTAATAAGAAGTTACTTCATCTTCTCCTTTAATTTAAATCAACCCCTTAAACTACCAGGTCAAGAGTTGCATTCCTTGCTACACATCTTTTCAATTAATTATGTTGGCTTTGTAGAAGCCAACATTCTGTTTTCCTATTTAAGCTTAGACAAAAATTTATGAAATTTAATGCGACCTAGAGCTTTTGAGCCACATGCACCAAATTCGGATATGTTGTAGACCCTGGTCTGAAGTTTGTTGCTCTTACTTTTCTAAGCGATCCGAGTACCGGTACTTCTGGTATCGGATGTCAAAATGGCCTTTTTTCCCATAGATTCCCATTATGAACTTTGGAGGTTTATAACTCGGCAAGCTTTTGAACTATCTACACCAAACTTGGCCAGCTCCTTTAGGGTGATACTCTGAACAAAATTTTAAATTGGTGTACCGAATGGCCTTTCGGTTGTGCCTCAGCCACGTCAGGTGATGTCACGTGAAAATTAAAAATTAGCACAACATGGACTTGTGACATCAAAACACTCAGCACAATGAGGAGAACTTCCTCAAGAGTATTCGGATGACGTCACATGCTCATTTCCACTTACCTCCAAATGTTTACTTGCTTCCAAAAGTAACACTGACCCTTATGTCCACTCGCCTCCAAAAAGCACCGGCCTTTGCGAATACTTGCATCATCAAAGCCAACATCAAAGTTTGTCGTGACGAACTTTACAAATCTACTTCACTTCTGTTACTGAGTAATACACAATATAAAGACATAACTAATATGAATATACTTAAATGAATACATGTACTAGAGTTACAGTATAAGGGAAAGATTTTTTTTATTAAGGCAGCCTCACAATAATCATCATCATCATCATCATCATCATCATCATCATCATTATCATCATCATCATAATCTACTTTAAGCATTTTTTTTTTTATTTTTTTATCTCAAACAAAAAGAATTTTAACTCTCTCTCGACGTGAATCTGAAACTGCCATGGAGACAGAAGAGCATTTACCCTTAAAGTTTAACCAGGAATATGGGAGAGTTTAGAGAGTGTCGATTAAGCAGTACCTCTGCATTTTAATTCTTTGTACAACCTGCATTCGTCAACATAACAGCACAGCACTGAGTCATCTACTCTAATATTTGATGAGATTTTAGAATACAAAGGAACGAATGTATTCAGCTTCAGCTCAGCTTACAGGTTTTGAATGGGGTTATGTCAGGGGACGAAGATGATCATCCCAAAAGCCTAATTCTGTTGTCACTGTACCAGTTTTTTATGGATTTTGGATCACTGCCCTGGTGGAAGATCCAGCCATGACCCAGTTGTAGTTTTGTGACACAGGAAGTCAGAGTTTTATTTAAAATTTCCTAGGGGCTTGGGAGTTAAAAATAGATGCTCGATATTAGAACTCTTATACCATACATACTGACTATTCAAAATTAGACTCTGAATAAACATGCTACATTTTAACTCATACCCACCTGGGTTTTTGGGGAAAAAACCCCCATAAAACCCAGATCTAATGGTATGTTTGGGGCTAAAATGGAAGAAAATGGAAGTGTAGTATATTTAGATACTTGGAGATCCCAAAATGTTACCTTTGTCTACCAAATCTCCAACTCAGATCATTGTAGAGACGTTTGCATTTCTAACCATCCTCCTCGTTGTATGTTTATGAAAACCTCTTAGTCATTGCTCTAACATTTCTGGTATGTAACTATTCTTATAGCCATTGTTTAATTTATGAAGGTCAACACACCACTGTTTCACCTCATATTTATACCTCAGTGATAAACTGAGTCACGAATGACCACGAATGGTTCCTAAATGCTCAGGTGAATTTTTACTGAAAGCATATAACTAACATCTGGGAAAATGCTTCAGTTACTCTATATGGCCAAAAGTAAGTGGAAAACTGAGCATGACACCCATGCGTGCTTGTCTCATTCCAGATTTGCTCTTATAATAACCTCTGCTATTCTAGAAAGACCTTCCACTAGAAGGTCTCTTTGAACATGTCTATGGGGATTAGTGATCATTCAACCACAAGAGCAGGCAGGCACTGATGTCAGGTGAGGAGGCCTGGGGTGCAGTCAGTGTTCCAGTTCGTCTCAAAGGTGTTCAGTGGGGTTGAGGTCAGGGCTTTGTGCAGGGCACTCAAGTTCTTCCACTTCAACCTTGACAAACCATGACTTGAGATTAATCATTAAGATATCAAACCACAACAATATGTTTCTTAAATTCACCAATAATTCTGAAGTTGATCGTATGTTTATATCTGTATACACTTATTCACATTTAGTTTTTTAAGCGTATCTCAGATGAGCAAGAACATTTATATTGCATTATGTAATACTAAATTATTGTCATTTTAATCTGATATTTTTGAGAAATACCTACTGTAAAATGCGATATTTACACATGTTGGCTCATATCAGTAAACAAGAGCATTCAATTTCTGTTTGTGCTACTGAGATTTTTAATGGAAATGCTCATTAATTGACTTTAATTGTTTTTATAACTGCTTCAGACTTCAAAATGAAATCATTTTTAGCTAATTTAATTTAAATTTCATTTACAAAGCTCAGACAGTAAAAAAGTGTAAGTATAGGAATTGCGTGTACAGTCAGATGCAAATCCAAAATATAAAATATGGACATATTCCTCAACTAAGAGCAGTTTATACTGTAAATGTAAATTCACATACAGTATGTGACATCTGGCATGTATTTAGGTTGCTATTTCTGAGATCTTATTGTGCTGATATACAGCGGACTGCACATTTTACACAGTGTCTTTTTCCACATCCTCTTTCCACTGGGCTGCTCTCGGAAAATTACTTCACAGAAATCTATCTACAGTGGAAACATTTTTAAATGATGAGAAAAGAGGAAAGAGTGCATTTCCGTAATTACGCTATATTAGACTTCTGTTTCTTGGAACCAAATTGGACAAGACTGCAGTAAGAAATGTTCTCCACTCACTGTCCCTAATTGCCTCTAAGGGTTTACATTTGCCTATGGAGGAAAGTCTAGTGTTTTATTTTTTTTTTATAGGTTATTTGCTGTGCTGTGGATTTCTGTTATATTAACTGATTTGTAGGAAGTAATTTCCTGTAAATAGAAGTAGTTTAAATAAAGACTAATTGTAGCGAAGCTTTTTAAAAAAATATATATTTTTGTCGTTTGTAAAATTTAGTTTGAGAAGTAGTTAATTTATTATCATTTTTATTTAGCTTGAATTCTGTGTGTTTTAATAATCACAGAGCGTAAAATCATTCCCCTGTATTTAAACAATAAACTTTTTTTGGTTTGTGCAGACGGGGTGGAGTTACTCATGATTCTGGCTGTGAACATAAACCCATTATTCTTGATTTCAGCTTGAGGGAGAAGCAGTATTAAATCCAGCACTACTGTCTGATGTAACCACACACTGCAATTTATGTTTTGGGCTTTAAATACACTTAAATTGAATAATAAATCCTTCTCTAGGACTCAATTTCTTTAAAGAATTGCACATCATTTTAACAAAAATACAGACATTACTTTATTAATTCAACAACTGTAAATAGCAAATTAATTTGGAATGGTGAACCCAGAAAATCAGCTTAAGCACATTCGTAACACATCTCTGAATACAAGCAAATTTCCTTGCATAAATAATGACGTAACTTTAGATTTGCAAAAAAACACATGCAAGCCTTTAAATGGGGGGAAGTGGAAAAGTAGCTTATAATAAAGACATGGAAACAGACAAGGATTAAAAAAAATTATATTGACAAATTATAATAATATTAAAGTATTCCGAATCTTACTCAATTAAAAGTTGAAGCTTTCGACCAATATGTACTGATGTGAAAGTTAAAGAAAGTATTTACTCTCAATAATGTTTAAGTATGAAATATGGAATAATAATGCATGATCAGGGGATATGGTGGCTTAGTGGTTAGCATGTTTGTTTCTGTTTTCGCCGTGTGTGTGTGTGCATGTTCTCCCTGTGCTTCAGTGTTTTCCTTCTGGTACTTTGGTTTTCTTCCTCAGTCAAAAGACGTGTTGTAGGCTGACTGGCATTTTTAAATTGCCTGTAGTTTTGAGTGTGTGACTGTGCCATGCGGTTGCTTGGTACCTCATCTTGGGTGTCCCCTGCCTGGCGCCCCAAGTAAAAATGCTAAATAACATGTCATGTAGAGGAATTACCCTTATGATGGAATTTGTGCTGTCAGATATAACCTAGTTATCCAATTCATGTTTTGAATGCAGCTCATTAGTTGACATATGCCTAAATCACATTCTCTAGTGATTACTGTGGCAAGACTTCAGGCTGAATAAAATTGTTTTAGAGCCAAAAATTCAACTGTAAAATATGTTTCAGATGTACACCATCTTCAGAAATCTTCATTTTTAAGTGTAAAGCTGGCCTGAATCATTTGCCATGTCTCTCTGGCTACTTGCTGGGAACAGAGGCCTGAATAAAGAGGTGCTCTCAACCACTCATGCTTCCTGTCAACCTACTGCAGATTTATTGGAGGTAATGGCTCAGTGATAGAGTGACAAGCACACAGTGTTTATCGCCAGGGCTCAGGGGAGAAAAGACAAACTCAGGCCTGGCTATGTGAATGATTTTATTTCTTTTTTTTAATAGTTAGTTCCTAGTTTATTAGTTACCATATAGTGTAACTTATAAACTGCTCTCTCTCTCTCTCTCTCTCTCTCTCTCTCTCTCTCTCTCTCTCTCTCTCTCTCTCTCTTTCTCTCTCTCTCTCTCGCACTCTCTCTATACCTGATCTGAAGTAAGAGTAGTAGAAAGTTGAAAGTAACAAGAGTTGAAAGTAACAAGTCTATAAAAAATATTCGTTTGTGTTACATTAAAATCCACATTGAAGATCTGCTTGTATAGTACATTGCATTGCCAGCTTTCATAGCTCCAGCTGTCCATCTGCGGAGCTACTATTTTTACATGCGAATAGATGCTACATCACATCGCTGACATCCGAAATGAAGAGACGGTTGAAGGGAGGGTCCAAGAGGGACTCAAGACAAAAAGGGAATGAAGGAACACATTCAGCACTTTAACAATAAATAAGGTTTTGATTTCCTATCCATGAAAGCATGCAGATTTCTACTGTGCTACGCTTATAGACCACAAATCTAACAAAACCTTATCAACTCAATAATTCACTTCATTTTTTGTGAGAGCTTTTTGAAGGTTAAACTTTGGGGCATGGTTATTACATTTATCGATCAACATTGTCCACATGAATATTCAAATGAATATTCATTTTTTTTAAAACATTAGACTTGTCTAAACACATGGTCTTAGTATTCTGGAATAATTGACAAGAGGTAGGACTCTCTGTGTGTATATACTGTATAAGCCTTGTATTTTGTGGTTCTGTGCTTACCTTGTCCTTGGACAAGGTTAATCTGTCACTTTTCATGTATATTTGCATTCATTCTTATCTGTACCCTGCCACTCAACCATCTGCCTGTGTGTAAATCCATCTCCCTCACATAATCACGTTTCTAGATTATAAATGATTCTCAAACACCTTCCTCACGTGTATTCTTTCTCTCTCTTTCTTTCTTTTTTCTTTTTTTTTTTTAAATCACATTTCCTTTACCTCTTAAGCTTAGTGTAAAGCTTGTTCCTGCTAGTACTGAACATTGTATCTCTCGCTCTCACTCTCTCTCTCTCTCACACACACACACACATACACACACACACACACACACCAAGGAAATAAGAAGTTGTTTTTATAGTTTGCATTCTTTTAACAGTGTGCAGTATTCAACTCTTAAAATATTTCAGAATTCAGTAAACTCGCAACACAATGCTTTGCTCAAATAACCATAATGGGTTTACAGTACAGTAGGTTGGTCCAATACAATTTAAGCATTATCTCCAATTGTGTCTAGACAAAACACTATTACACACTACAGTACATCTATTTTTATGATGTTTTGCTGATGGGGTTTTGTGAAAGTTTTACTTGTTATTAAACATTTTTGTATTCATGCAGACTGAATGCACCAAAGGGCTCATTCATGTAACACGTCATTGCTTTTGAATTAATTCACAACTACATTGTTCGCACTTGTACTTGACTCAGATGAAATGTACTTTTGCATTAAAATGTTGGAAAGATCTTTCTATGTTGAATATTTGACTTTCATAGAAGTGTATGGGCCTTTGGGTTATGCTGCTTGCTTTATTTATTGTACAGTAGCATACTATCCTGGCACTCACAATGACCACTGGATTGGGGAAGGCAAAGAAATGTAAATTAGAAGTGCATGAGTCAGTAGGTGTGTTGGATGATTGTAAATGTCAAAGACAGATGAACAACACATAACCCTGGATTATGATGATTTAGAGAAACATCTAAGCCATCTAGTCTATAGTGTACTGTATGTAGTGTTATCCCAGCTTTCATAACACCCTTAAGCTTGGGAATCCACAAAAACTGATTTATGCTACATATTTACATCCATACATCATATCTACTGTACATACATCCATCCTCTTTATATTCTACCCCGATAAAACACACAAATCATGTCAAGTAGTGTGAAGAAAACAACTATTACTCAATTAGTGTGGTAGGTTTTGGTCTCAAGAAGAGTGAATAAAATGAATCCTGTCACACATGCAGAATTGCACATAAAAACGATTTCAGTCAAATTAGCTAATATTATACTGGTCAAAGAGCCATAAGTGTGCATTATGCTATTAATATGTCTGCAGTGAAAACCTTTCCTAGTGTAAGGCTTCCTTTTATTGTTTTGTCATATTTAATACAAAACCACCTTTACCATGACAATATTAAATCAGAGTTGATGAGAAATGTTCTCATTACAATTGAGAGGACATGATCATATATATATATATTATTTGATTTGTTTTTTGGGGAAATGGCCTTTCACTATTGTAAAACGTGTCCTTTGATTGTGCTCATAATTTTTATTTTATATTTAGTCATTATTTCAATGCAACATGCAACACAAGTTACATTACAAAGCCCCATCATATTACATTTTAAATAAACTATATAAGCCAAATAATGAACACCTATAAAAACGCTCTTTATCTCATCAATGTGAGAGAACCAGCATCCTATTTAACTAACGTGTTCAGTCAAAATTCAGCAGTGAGGTTGAACAGCAGGATATCAACATTGCTTTAGTCATTAACTAGTAAATTTTCTAGCAAACTAATAAATGAATGTTTATTACTGTTTAAAAAAAAGATCAGTTATGTTTTAACTTCTCTACACTTTTACTTTATTAACATAGTTTATCAGTGCAAAAGATGAAAGTTACTGAATGATGGCTTTTGCAGTTAATATCCTTAATGTAAAATGTTACTGTTGTACAGTAGCAATGTCATACAAGTCACATTCTCCAAGTGACTTCCAGATCAGAATGCACAAAATGCACAAACGATCCCAAGAGATTTCTTATTTGAATGACACAATCCTCTATAGAGGATAAGTAAGTCATCATTTTGTATTTTACAATAAAACATGGATTTTTTTTTGTTAAGTCTCTCTCTCTCTTCAAAGCCAGCACTCTTTAGAAAACCAGTGAAAGTTCAAGGACAGTCGAAACCCGGGCCAAGTAGCTCTCACTTTGTGTAGAGTAGATAACTGGCCCTCATCCAGAGAAAGAATTATGTTAATGTTTATTGTAATAATTAAATGAAAGTGAATACGTTCTTGTGACTCTAGATTAGAAATTAGTAACCTTTTTCTCATTAATTAAGGATCATTGAAAATGTGACTTCTTTGACTGAATTAGAAACATAGACAATGCACGAGAGACACTTTGGTTGTGTATTGCTATGAAATGCAGTGTTTTAGATTAAATAGAGCTGTTGCTACATCCATTATGTACATACTGTATCTGCTCTGCATTTTTATCAAATTAGCTGTTTCTCAGCGTTAAAATGGTACTGTATAAAACAGAATCCTTGATCTTACCATGTGTTAGGTTTGCAGTGAATACATAATCACCACATGGACAGAATGATTCATAAATAATGATTAGTCTGTTAATTACCAGGACAGTCATAGATTCAGGTAATTTCATTATAAATCTGAGCAAGAACGGCTTTTTTTTGAATGTTATAAATCTGGATATTATACCAATAAAACTTGAATTTTTTTATTAGAGATCTTGTCATTCACTTAACACTTGCCCTGATACTAGAGTGAGAACATTCATTACTCCTTCAGCTTTTTGCTACTAATTATATACATCTATATTACATACATCTTTATTGAATATCACTTAACAATGCTTTAGCAACAGAAGCAACCCCAGATCTATATGCATCATACTTTATTAGGTTATATATTAGATGGAATGTAGAGACATATTATCCTGAAGGCTGTAATGTTCTGAAATATGTCTCACATTCAGCTCTCTCTCTCAGGCTCATGCTGACATGCCTATCATTTCTGCAGGTCAGCTACATACCTCACAGTGGTGCTCCTCTTATATGTGCTAAGAATCAGTCCATCAAACGGGGTTAGACCAAAGCAACACACACACTTACACGTTTGATTTAAATTAATGTACACAGTTGAGAGAAAAATTCATGAATATAAATACAGGACCCTGAAAATTTACTTCAGATCAACAAAAAAAAAGCAATATATAGTATATGTCAGGGACCGGGGGTGTCTTCACAGATAAAAAGTCTCAAATGCAGAGATAACAAAAGGGGGTTTATTAGGAGGAAAAAAACACAAGGCAAGAAATGCTAGGAGACTGGAAACACAAAACACAGGAACACAAATACAAATACTAGAGTCAAGGACTCAGCTAAAAAAAGACACAAGACAACCGGTATAAATAGGGGTTACAATCATTGAAACACAAGGAACAGGTGTGACGAGGTGGGATAGATAAGGAAAGGGCGGGGCTAACACACATGATATAAAAAACAAAAACACATGGCACAGACACAAAAGCTTTCCTGTTTGGACAAGATCCAGGCCAAATCCTGACAGTACCTCACAGAAGTGAGTACACCCCTCACATTTTTGTAAATATTTTATTATAACGTTTCATGTGACAACGCTGAAGAAATGACACTTTGCTACAATGTACAGTAGTGAGTGTACAGCTTGTGTAACAGTGTTTGCTGTCCACTCAAAATAACTCAACACACAGCTATTAATGTCTAAACCGCTGGCCACAAAAGTAAGTACACCCCTAAGTGAAAATGTCCAGATTGGGCCCAAAGTGTCAATATTTTCTGTGGTCACCATTATTTTCCAGCACTGCCTTAACCCTCTTGGGCATGGAGTTCACCAGAGCATCACAGATTGCCACTGGAGTCCACTTCAACTCCTCTATAATGACATCACAGATAACTTTGAGGATGCCACACAGATTCTCAATAGGGTTTAGGTCTGGAGACATGCTTGGCCAGTCCATTACCTTTACTCTCAGCTTCTTTAGAAAGGCAGTGGTCCTTTTGGCGGTGTGTTTGGGGTCAGTATCAGTTGGAATACTTCCCTGCGGCCCAGTCTCCGAAGGGAGGGGATTATTCTTTGCTTCAGTATGTCTCAGTACATGTTGGCATTCATGGTTCCCTTAGTGAACTGTAGCTCCACAGTGCTGGCAGCGCTCATGCAGCCCCAGACCATGACACTCCCACTACTCCCACTCCCATGCTTGACTGTAGGCAAGACACACATGCCTTTGTACTCCTCACCTGCTTGACATTATCTGAACCAAATAAGTTTATCTTGGTCTCATCAGACCACAGGACATGGTTCCAGTAATACATATCCTTAGTGTGCTTGTTTTCAGCAAACTGTGTCTTGTGCATCATCTTTAGAAGAGGCTTCCTTCTGGGACGACAGCCATGCAGACCAATTTGATGCAGTGTGTGGCATATGGTCTGAGCACTGACAAGCTGATCCCCCACCCCTTCAACCTCTGCAGCAATGCTGGCAACATTCATATGTCTATTTTCCAAACACAACTCTGGATATGACGCTGACCACGTGCACGCAACTTCTTTGGTCGACCATTGCGAGGCCTTTTCTGAGTGGAACCTGTCCTGTTAAACCGCTCTATGGTCTTGGCCACTGTGCTGCAGCTCAGTTTCAGGGTCTTGACAATCTTCTTATAGCCTATGCCATCTTTATGTATAGCAATTCTTTTTTCAGATCCCCATTCACACATGAGACCTTGTAACACTAAGTCACATGACACTGGGGAAAGAAAATGGCTAATTGGGCCCGATTTGGACACTTTCACTTAGGGATGTACTGACTTTTGTGGCCAACAGTTTAGACATTGTTGGCTGTGTGTTTAGTTATTTTGAGGGGACGGCAAGTTTGCACTTTTATTCAAGCTGTACACTCACTACCTTACATTGTAGAAAAGTGTAATTTCTCCAGTGTTGTCACATTGTTGATACTGTGAGATACTTCTGAAAGATACACTATATATATATATATATATATATATATATATATATATATATATATATATATATAGTATATATCTTGGTTGTATTTTTTAAAGTACAGGCACTCACATTTACAGGAGACAAATCTTGAGAGCCACAGGTAGCAGGTGATTGTATTATTACCTCATGAGAAATTTTGGCTAAAGTTTAATCTAAAACTATTTATATACGTTTGCAATATCAAATGCTGTAAATGGTCCCCCTTACAGTTACACACTTAAGAGAAATATGCATTCAGACACGTTTTACCAATTTAAAATACTTCGAGTGCATATATCCACTTCACATTTACACAGAAAAACAAAGCTGATGGGGGAAGATGTATTTGTATACTATATTGAAGTAATATATATCTCATCAGCCAAGCAACTGAATCTAGGGATAAGATGGATGTTTAAACAAGACAGGAACCCCAAACATACAGTTTAAATAACTCAAGTGGGCCTTGCAAGACCTCATTAACCTTCAACCCCACTGAACATTTATATTTAAACATTTAAATTTCAAATGCATCAGAGGAATCATCATAGCCTTGGAGAATTCAAATGATTTGCCAAGAGTAAGAAAAATTGCCGAAATGTAACTACAATACTGAAAAAAAAAAGCATCATAATTACTGTAGATGTCATAAAGCTGCAACTGGCAACAACAGCTTTGCAACAAAGCACTATTGTTGGTAATTTCTGATTACTGGAAACTTTTTTTTTAAGATATATTTTCATTGTTATACATGAATGCTTTTTTTAAAAGTACAAAAACTTTATTATGCAGTTTAAGTGTATTGAAATTCTAACAAAAAAAAAAAAAAAAATACTGTCCAAATACTTATTTCCCCTCAATATATGTATCACATTCACAGAACAATGATAGGGTTCAGTGACAGTGCTCTCACTGATTAATGTTTCTTTGTTTTTTCTTTAGTTTGCAGATTTTTCTTTTTATATTTGGCTTTACTATGCCACAGAACAAGAGTACAAATGCTTCAGATATTACGTTCCTGCATCTGTGAAGCAGAATGAAAACCTACAAGCTCCAGGATGATTTATATCTGGTTATAGAAATACTGCATTATCTGCTTTAAAAAAGTGTTCAATACAAGCGCTTATTCTATGACTAAGCACTTCGTGTAAGAAAATGATTTCTGACTTGATTCCAAGCTGAGGGAGCAAATTATGTTTATTTAGAACGTAAAAATGGCATTTGCAATTACAGCTAGACTTCTGCTGACCACTGTTAGAGCCTGTATTTATATCCTCAAGAAAGATGTTTAAATCTATGTACCATTCCCCTATGGACTTTGTCTCATTGTACTCCATCTCCTCTACTTTTGTTTAGCTGCTTTTGCTGTGAGAAGTACCTGCATTGAGTTTCTTTCATGAATTAATAATGAAAAGATGAATGGGATGTCGGGTTACAGAACGTTCGTTCAGCCATAAATTGCATCTAAATTTAAAATCTTGCCACCATAGCAGCATGAATGCAAGTCTAGGATCAGGGTCAGTATGAATAAAGTATATCAGAGTTACATTTTGGTCCTAAATGTCAAAGAATTCTTAGAAGTCAGGAACTTCTCTAGTTTCTATACTGAGACCTAAGAATGAAAGTAATGTACAATTTTTTGGGCTTAATGATCGAGTTCTTTGGTTCTTTAAAGGGGTCTCAGCCTGTTAGGAAGAGTGAAATGTGGCAGTGAAACAGAACAAATGTGCACCCATCTTGCATGAACGATGTACTGCAGTTTATGCAGAGCTGATTATGCACGTGTGTTATACTTTCACACTTACTTATTTTCAGACACTACACAAATGATGTCTGGTGTTTCCCTAATGCAAAAAAATCTTAAAATATCGACGTAAAATATTTTAAATCTAGTCAAATTGAACCTATTTCTAGACCTTCTAGACTGTTTTTAAGATTTCAATATTCTTCTTCTTCTCCTTCTACTTTTGGCTTTTCCCGTTAGGGGTCACCACAGCGAATCATCTGTTTCCATCTAACTTTATCCTCGGCAAACTCTACTCTCACTGTGAATACCTTTTAACACATCCATACAGTATATCTCCTCTTTGGCCTTCCTCCTGACCTCTTAGATGGCAGCTCCATCTCCAACATCCTTCTACCAATATAACCATCTCCCTCCTCTGCACATGTCCACACCATCTTAATCTATACTCTTTGACCTTGTCCCCAAAACAGCCAACCATCCTCGTCACTCCTAAAGAGAACCTCAACATCCTCATCCTGCAACCTCCATTGCCTCGTGTCTTTTCCTCACTGCTACAGTTTTTAACCCATACAGCATAGCTGTTCTCACTACTGTCTTTCTAAACGTTCTTATTATATTGGCAGATAATGGTGCTTATTTCTATTAATGCTTAATATTAGCAACAACAGAAGTAAAAAATAAAAAAAACAGTCAAATATTTCTAGAGATAGTAGAAATTATTATTATTTTATTATTATAAAAATTACTATTATTATTTATTATTTCATAAAACTATTCATTGAAATTATTTTATTCTCAGATCCCAGTATAGCCAGGAAAACATCTTTGATAGAATTGTAGCCCTTTGAAGACCATTAAAGACCACCATGCACACACATATATTTGATAATTAATGATATTAATTGATGGCACTTCACTAATGATAATTTAGCATGACCAATCCATCTATTCATGGTTTTGGGAGTTTGAAGAAAACCAGAAAACCTGGAGAAAAACCTAGGAGAAGATGTGGGAAATAGTGCAGAAATGCTACACAGAAAGTATCCTGAGCTCTGAATTGACCCATGGGTGCTGGAACTGTGAGGTGCCAATGTTACCTGCTGCACTACCAATCTACCTCTTGATGAAGATAAAGATTATAATGATGAAACTGATGATGATGATGATTACTTCCAGCACAGCTCTAATTGAACTACAGGAATGGGGTGTGGTTGATCAGTTTAAGGCAACTGTTGACCCATTCAATTTCCATTTTTACACTTGGCTTATAACCCTTGTTACCAGAGTATGAAAGATAGAATTTAGGTGGCCAATAGGACTTAAGAATTGCATTTATTTGATAGGTATTTCTGTTTCAGCCATGCCTAAAGAGCAGCATATTCATAGAAAAGTTAGAAGTTACACAACTGTTTATATCTTCAATGTAAATGGTGGTATCAATCCCATTTCTGAATTCTGAGGTGCCATCAGCATGGTCATCTAAAATCTAAAGGTGTTATTTTGACCCAGGTGATAAACCTCTCACACTTAAAGCCTTCCTGACTAATTTTATATCAGACTTGTGGTCTGATATAAGTGTAGTCAATTTCCATTCTGCTGTGGAATGGAACACCAGTGTACTGGTAAAATGGGTTGACTAAGAATAATTAATATATTTGAGAGTAACTCTAGGCTCCTTTATTCACACCCTGGTTCAAATATCAGTCAACACTACAAGTCTGTCTTACAGAGTGATACACTGTGAATGAAGGCACCACAGAGCTTGCTGCTCCTCACATCACAAACATTCTAGCAGCTCAATAATAAGGTGTCTGAATCTGTCTAAACTGAATAGTGCTCCATGCCTGAATTAAGTCTCTGCTTTAAAAAATCCAAGTGTTTAAGTGATATAAAGTCTAACGATATAAAGTGTTGGGGTGAAAACTATCCCGTGCTAAACTCCACGGTGCTCGTTTAAAAAACATGTAATGTCTGAGAGAGAAACTGTACACCTGAGATGTGTGTGAATGTGAGAACATGGGTATCCATCTTAATAATCTTCAGCCCTTATCCCTGCTTGTTTCCTGATTGACTCTCACTGAATATCCATCTGGGAAAGTTGAGCTTCCTTAATGAGAGCCCAAAATAACATTCTGAGGACCATCTGAGGTACACTTTTAACTAACAGGAGCAGCAAGCTAATTGGGACTATAGTTAGACATTGTACATGCACTGATTTAGGAACTAATTTCCCAAGTGAAATCTTTAAGAGCACAGATTTCTCAGATCAAGATAAAAAAGGTTCATGAGAAAATACATACGTGATCTCCCTTGGTGTCAAAAGGAGGCAAGAATGCATTTATTAAATGTTGTGTAGATGCTGCTCGGGGGTTGTGTCGATGTTACAGTACCAGTGGCTTAGGCATTGACACATTTGCCTCACACCTTTGGGGTTGGAGTTTTGATTCCTGTCTCTACCAATGCGGGCGGAGTTTACATGTTTTTCCTGAGCTTCGGAATGCCTGTGTCCCCTCCTAGTTCAAAGGCCATGCATTGTAGTCTGATTGACATTTCTATATTGTCTGGAGTTTGTGTACAATTGTGCCCTGTGTATTAGTTGACATCCTGCCCAGGGATAGCCTCTGCCTTGTGACCTGTGTCTAATGTTATAGGCTAGAGGTTTCCCAAGACCCAGTGTAGGATTAGTGGTACAGAAATTGAATGAAAAGGTTAATAGATGTTTCCAGTTTTGCATGTTCAAACTATGTCCATGTGAATTTACTTAGGTTTCGCTATTATTCTCCCACCTCCCAAAACATTTGCTGCACTGATTGGCTACATTAAAATACATGAAGTAGTGTGTGAATGTTTGTACGTAGATAGTTAGAGTCAGGGTTAGGGTTTGCCCAACCCAAGCCCAGTGAAAGAGAGGCATCCTATCAACCAAAATATACAAATTATTTAGGGGAACTTAACAGGGCATTCATTCATTCATTCATTTTCTACCGCTTATCCGAACTACCTCGGGTCACGGGGAGCCTGCGCCTATCTCAGGCGTCATCGGGCATCAAGGCAGGATACACCCTGGACGGAGTGCCAACCCATCGCAGGGCACACACACACTCTCATTCACTCACACAATCACACACTAGGGACAATTTTTCCAGAGATGCTAGTCAACCTACCATGCATGTCTTTGGACCGGGGAGGAAACCGGAGTACCCGGAGGAAACCCCCGAGACACGGGGAGAACATGCAAACTCCACACACACAAGGTGGAGGCGGGAATCGAACCCCAACCCTGGAGGTGTGAGGCGAACGTGCTAACCACTAAGCTTAAGAGGGCAGCTAAGTAAAAAAAACAAAACAAAACAAAAAAACACATACCAACGGATGTACAAACATACAGATGTACAGACCAACACACATGCAAACACAAATAATGTACAATAAACAATAAAAAAAAAAAAAAAATCCAAATACAATACAATAACATAAAATACAAGCCGGAAACAACAATCACAGTGTCTGATAAATTCAGAATCAGCTCACCTGATTTTTTTGTAGAACAACCACTTTTAGGAAAATCCTGTTAAGATGTCATGTGGTACTGGTTCTTGGATTTGTATCATTTACCTGAGAACAGTTTTCTGAAACAGATAGTTCTCTGTGTGAATTTGGTCCATGGAGATTTTCTCACTTCTTGGCTCAAGACAGTATTCCCTCATCCCTCCCTGTGCTACTGGATATTCCCCAGATCCACCATTATCCTGAGCAGGATAAAATGACTTACTAAAAATGAATGAATGAATGAATGAATGAATGAATGAATGAATGATCTGCTCAGATCAACCAGAGATGCTCCCTGTGGGCCAAGCCCATACTTTTCAATTACTGGTGTTCGTGTTTTGATTTAGGATCAATATCTAAAGTGATAAAATGTAAGCAACCTAAAGGCATGTTGATTACTTTAAGTTGATTGGTTAGTGACTGCATTATTGAAACATAACTAGTACGGAATTTAAACTGATACCAATGCTTTTACAACATGCATGTGGCTATGTTTAAAAAAAAATGGATTATGGAAATTTGTGACAAATTAACACATTGACTCATGTATATATAGCAGTTGAATTTCGGGTACACTAACAGAGCACCTATACATGTAGAAATATGTGATTCCTTTGCTCATTGCTTTGTTTTTGATCCTATAGTGTTTTTGGTGGAATTGTGGCACTCTCCAACAGAGGGCACTGTGGCTACATTTTTATCTCTAGGGAGGGTATGAGGCATGTATGCAGCCAACCAGCCAATGAATGGATCTGCAGGGGCTTTTTGCCACAGCACATTTTTACAAAGTGTCTCTCTCTTTGGCTCTTACTTTGATGCAGTGTGTGTGTGTGTGTGTGTGTGTGTGTGTGTGTGTGTGTGTGTGTGTGTAAGAGAGAGAGAGAGAGAGAGAGAGAGAGAGAGAGAGAGACTATGTCATTATCTCCAGACTGAACTTCTGTGCTTATATATATATGCATGTGTGTGACGGGTTTCAGTCCGATTCAATTGATGGCACTTCACTTTTTTATATTTAAGCTGCATAAAATATTAATGCATACTTTCTCTGTATAACACATTGTGCGCCTATAGCACGTATAGTTGTATGTTATGCAGTGGGCCTTCAATACACATATGCATTAAAACACAGCTTGCCAATTCAGTCTGTGGTACATAGGGTGAAAAATTTGCTGTCTTACCAGCTTTACCTTTTTTCCTGTATGTCAAGGGAGCAGTGATGGAGCTCAGAGGTAAAGAGAGGGAGCTCAGGGTAATGGTTGAAAATAAAGGAGAAGCAGAGTCAGAGATGTAAAGGGAAAATTATAGGACAGAGAAGGATGTAGGAAAGGGAGGGGTTCAACCAGATTCATCGAATCTAGGCTCTGCTGAATAAGGGGTTGTGGACCCTTCCCATAAAGCACCAAAGGCAGGGATTGTTGACTGACAGATATGGACCCAGCAACATATTCTTAGTACACTGAACAATACAATTTAAAACCTGTTTATAATTCAGTCATTCCATATTCCAAACCACAAACCATTGTGGCTTCTTTACCAGATTCTTTATTGCAGCATATTGAAATACATGCATTTATATCAGTTATTTAGCTGAAGGCAGCTCAGTAGAGCAGAGACATGCTACAGCTAGACACACTGAGTCAGAAAGAGAAACATTTTCACATATTCTTGTATTTTTTTTTTTTCTTTTCCCTTATGCGCTCTCCTCTGATTATTAAATATAATCATGGCTTATACAAAACAATGCCGGCATTGAAAACAGTATGGTTTTAAACACAAATGCATTTATTCTCACTGCTTCAATATCCAACATTTAAAGTCTTTGGTGTGTATCACAACTGATAACATGAAGAACCACAGCAATACAAAACAAAACAAAACCACTTGATAATAACTTTAAATAAAATATCTATGGTTAAGTATTAAAACGTAACTAGTCGCCATTCACTTATTTTAGTTGTTTATCCATACCTTTGGACAGGAAGTAAGGAATTGTAAGAAATTGGACCACACCTGTCCTATAGTACTTCTGGAATCGGGAAGAGTGAAAATCATGTATGTGTGTACACCATATGAAAGACTCTTTGGCATAGAAATGTCAACCAAATTACTACAGCGTTCGTCTCTTTAAAAATATGATGATACGAGGCAGTCAGGCATGCAAGCTAGCCTAACTGATTTCATTCTAGAGCTGGTGAGTTAGACACCGAATTAAATATCATCACCTGTGAGCCATATATTTATGACAGGTATTGTCACGACCGATCACACTGAAGGAATCTGGTTAGTCATGGAAGATGAAGCAGAAGATAAAGTCTAATGTAAGCATTAAGGAAACTTTTATGCTATAATCTACAATCTTGGTTTTCTGTAGATATAAGAAGCTTGTCTTTTCTTTCAATTCTCTCATAATAATCATGGTCATTTCCTACCTGGACCATATTCTTTCCTTTTTATTAATTAATTAATTTATTTATTTATTTATTTGCACAAAAGCTTCTGAGTGAGGCTGAGACTTGGCAACTTTGGCACATGCAGTCACTTCCACAGCTTCAAAGTACTGCTAGCACATTGTCAAAGGATATCTGAGCAAGCATGGGAGAGGGTGCTAACTGCTCATAGCGCAAGCATTGATTGGTTAGGACTGTGCTGATTTAATAGAGAAAGCACACGTGTGTATATCTATATAAAGGTTCAAGCTCACACTCTAGCTGCCGGTCTCTATTTAGCACAACTACCAGTAATATTACACTGTAGATATACAGCTAAAACATTCATTTCATGAACATTAGCTACACAATTACAGTAAAGGCTTAGCTTCACTTAGCATTTCTTCAACGTGGATATAAAATCATGTTTTCTCCTGTATCTAACCAAGACTTTTTTCTAAAATGTCTCCCATTTATTGACTTTTTTTTGTAATGAACCCCAAAAAATTCTTAATTTTTTTTTTTTTTTTAATAAGTATTAAATTCATGTGCAGTACTTTTTATGCTCTCTCACAAAAGTTTTGCTTTCCCTTGCAACAATTGTGATGTCTTGGTTTCCTCAGTCAATCCCATCTTGGATCCAGCTCATTGATTATCAAAGATACATCTTGCTTTCTCACATATAGACCATTCTTTGCACTTACCATACCCCCTATTTGTATGTGTGAGGCAGTCTGCAGTGCTGCAACTGATCATGAATATAACTGTCTGCATCAACAACATTACAGATGTTCTTTTAAGAGGTCCCTTAAATTTAAACATTTGCTATTGTGTTTTTTCGACTAATTACATAAACAAGCGCCATATGTCCTAAGCAATGAGAAGATATCTCCATATTTTAAGCCAGTTTCAAAGTAATTTCAATAAGTGCAGCCATACTGGTGGACTATTGTGTGTATATTATGACAATGTATGGAGTGACTAACACGAAGAGTGCAGGAAAAACTAAATGCTTTAGGAAGTAACACAAGAATAAGTTAAGGAGCACAAAATTATAGAAAGCAAACACAAACATTATTTCAAGGGAACAAAGCAATTGTTAGCATTGCAAATCTTTCTGAATGATCAAAAATTTCACCAGAAGGAAGATGACTGAAGAACCAGAAGACTAAGAGTCAGGGCAGCATCAAAGCGACTGTAGTCTAAAGACAAGATGAAAACAGTCAGCTTTTATACTGGGGTGTATGTGCAAAGGAACAATATTAAGTAATGCTCAAGGATAAAATATGAGTACAATAAAACGACGATGTGTCTTCCTGAGTGAACAAAGTACAAACATGTATTCGTAGCAAACAAATCACATTGATCTTAAATGATTAAATCATTCATCAGTTATCACATAATCATAGAATAATAGAAATGAATCCCACACTAGGGAACACAGAAACGACTGAACGCAATGAGACGCAAAGAAAAATGTAATCTCATCGTGACCCTTTAAGTGATTCAGTAAATTTATGTTTTGGAATCAGAAAACATCATTCTTAAGTAATAGCAATAAAAGATGTCCTGTCCACCACTTCAAGCTGTCTGATAGAGCTTGCCAGTCTTTACCTCCCCCATCTTGTTTTTTTTCCCTGCTTTTTTCTGCTTTTGCTAGATTTTGTATTCTTCTTTGTTATACACTGGCTCTGTCAGACCTATCTCTCCCTGTCCTCTTCTGTTCAGGCTTTTTGTGTCGAAGCTGCGAAAGCACACCTTTGAGAGAAGACACAGTTCTCATTTTTACAGACACTTCACCAGGGGCCGGTTTCAGCAAGCCATCCATTTCAAACCATGGACCTGTTTGGACATGTCAAAATGCTGTTTTGGTAATTATTGTCAATTAATGATCATTAACTGCTTTCAGTTAAAACATTTAACAATTAATATTTTTAATGGATTTTTTTTTTTCCACTTTTATATTAAGCAAAGCATGTTTTAGTAATTTATAATTTCCAAATGATACTGTATCTCTGCCCATTTGGCAAGTTGATTAGTAAAGACGTGCTTCATGTTGCACTTTTATCTGCAATATTCTCAGCAGAGTGTTTATTTCTTACTGATTTCAAATCAGGGAGGCTGGCAATGTTCCACTAGCTACTGGGCCTGTACATTATCAGTTCAGCCCAGACTTTTGAGCTGTTTCCTTGCTTTTCTTTTTGCTTTTCAGGTAGCTGTAAGGGATAATAAATCATTACGTCACGTCATAATATGTTTAGGACAGCAGTATAGCTTAGAATAAAACAGGGATGAAATGATAACCAAGGCAAATTTGAGATGGTTATGTGTACTGAAATACAATAGTAAGTAACATGCTATGGTTGTATCTATAGTATTTATGTATGATACAGTATGTGGTTTTGTGATTTCTATGTTTTAGGGTAATTATTTTACTACCGAGTGCATAAGAAAAGCACAGAAAAATAAGCACAGATGAATGTGAATTATTTCTTGCCCTAGATTTATATTCAGCACATGATATTTGGTAGCACTGTCAGACAGCACAAACAAAACTTTATCTCAAAAGTGGAAGTCAACTTGACTGAAGTCAACAGCTGTGTAGTCTAAGTGTTCGCTGAATAAACACTCACCTCTCTGAAACTGTTGGAATTTTTTTAATCCCTTTTTTAGTTCAAACGTCTTCTGTTCTATCAGCTCTCCGTGTCCCCTCCTCACTCTCGGTGAGTGTCGGACTCTTTCTCAATGACACCTGCTGTCATGCCATAAATACTGCTGAATGGGCCATTGAGTGAGCAGGACCGCCGAGAGCTTAGCTGCACAGGATGGCGATGAGCTGGCATAAAGACGACACCCGTGTTATTTATTCCATCTTTGAGAACTCTAGGAAATGAGATGTTTACCACAAATGGGCCTCTCAACAGCCCCTGAACGCCTTTCAATATTGATTCAATGAGTTTGATTTGTAAATAAATACATCAATACATTCTCACACAGCTCAAGCTGGGTTTCGGGGTCTGATAAACACATGGCTCATCTAAAGGTGAATACAGACAAATGTATTGGCAAATAGAGCTGAATATGTTTAATTATTGTGCCAAGATGCTCCAAGGTTTCTAGACTTGTGACTGGTGTTTTGTCACCATATTTCTTGATCCTCTAATGCAAGAGGCTTCAATCATCTCATTTTACATTTTGAAGCCTATGTATTTTAATAGCTTCCTTATTCTAGTTAAATGTACAGAGAAAGGCCATTTTGCCATAACAAATTTATATGTAATATATAAAATACTAGCATGTAATTATGAATTATGAAGTATGGCAATATTGTGTTAATGAAGAGTACTTACTAGCAATTTATTCAGTATTTTAAGCACATGGTACTAGAGATCATTTCTGGGATAAATTATGAATTGAGTCTTTAGTATGTTTTTCTTAAACTGTATAAAAATGTCTTTACTCAACAGCTAAATGTTTATATGTCATGTTTTTGACACAAAACTCTTGGCACAATCAACTCACATTAAATGCCTCATATGAAAGCTTTTTTCCTAAAATACTTCAAATGCCAATTTCTCTTTTTTGTCTTTACTATTGACAAATAGCATGAATATTTTTAATTAAGTATTATAATGCGTGCAATTTAATTTCCATAAAGCCTGATTTGGATACATTTTTCAAACAGGTCCAAAGCGAAAAACTGAGATTGCATTTATATATCTATTGATTAAAATTCACTTGTGGTGTCTAGCTTTAACAGTAAGCATGTATTAATTATGAATAATTACTTGCATATGGTAATTATGTGAAAGCTGCCTGGTATATACTGTATGGAAGTATTTGTTGTAAAAGTATAATAACGTGTGTACTTATAAATTGGTGCACAGGTTGCATATGTAAGCACATTGTAATAAATGTTAAATCTATGTCAGGACACAAGACTGGCCATAACAAACCGTCTTTTTGAACATATGTCATATATGTAATACTTTTTTTGCAATGAAACTTAAGATGAAATATTGGCAAACATTTTCCTTGTGCCATTGTTTTGAGAGGAATACAGAGTATTACTTACAAGATTTACATAATTATTCATTAACCCATTGCACCAGTTACTGTCAATCTATTCATGTGCACATGTTTAAATGTTATTTACCAGCATTACTTGTAATTAGTCCGTTTGAATGTCTACTATTGAATGTTACATATTAAACAAGTTCTACTGCAGTACACGTGTTACTGGAAAAGGAAAAACATGCTGGAATTTTTTTCTTTTCAGTTAATGAGATTTCATTTCAACATTGCCATCAGCTACCAGCTCGCTAGTGTGAGTCACCTGTTTCAACAATACTGTGATGATGGGCTGCAGGGCTGCAGGTCTGACACACTACAAAGGTCATATGCTGTTTTTTATAGTCTGACTCTTGGGTCTTTCATACACACTCTTGTGTATTAACGCTGTCATCCCTGTCACCTCTTTCCCCAGGAAGAGGATCTATGAAAGACCAAGAGTGGAATCCATTTTAAATTTTAATTGGCTGCCTTTGTGTCTCACACAGACACACGTTCAGGCCGACATTATCCCCTCAAAGCTTTAATTACCAACTGCTTCTTGGTTTCAAAACATCAAAAGGATGTGTAAGTAAGTGAATGAATGGAAAGAAGTGTGTGGATGTGTGTAGGTGTATGTGTATAAGACAGCAAGCAAGACAGTAAGCATGCATGTTGGTTAGGACATAGTCATGCGCGTCCATTCCTAGCAACTGTCAAACGATTATGATTATTTTCACATCAACCCTGCATGTGGGGACCCAGGGGGCTTTACAAATCTCCACACTTCTATTGGCTGTTTGATGTTCTTTCTTCCGGAGCCTCTCATTGCCCAGCATGTAGTCTGAGTGCAACGGAATATAAAGGAATAAACATATATTAGCGGATTACGGGCTAAGCTGGCTGTAGTGCACTGCATTTAAGCCAGATGAACACACATTTGCCTCAACTGAGCCTAACATGCCAAGAGATCCATCTGTCTTCCTTTTTTCTTGTTAATCATGACTGTCTTGAAGAAAAGAGGTGATAATGGCACCAGAGGGATGCACTGTTTTTTTTTCTCCCTTCATATCAGAGCAACTTGCATAGCTTAATGGCTTAATAGCTACCAAGCAACCTATGCCAGTATCAAAGATTTTAGTTGTAAGCCCGAGTCAGACAAGTTTCAAACATAGACCTCTGTTTAAGCTAACTTTTGCTCAACTACTCTTAAGGGCTCTGCTAAACTAAGATAGAGGAGGACTATTCAGTCTCTTTCTGAACAGTTGGTTAGCAATGGAAATAATGGTCATCTGTCTCCAATGGTCAACTATGTAGCTGCAGTAAGCTCATGAAAACTAGCTATATAAATTAAATTATATTTATTAATGAAATGAGAAACAGATTACTGATCTATTTATGGATTAATAAATACACAAATCTCTTTATAATACATGTTATGAATGCATTTTTGATATAAATTTGAAAATCTACAAATGGATTAAAAAAATAATTAAGACCTCTGATACGACCAGGCAAGGCTAAAACTCTGAGGCTAAAATTGTGGTCTGCTGGCTACCTAAAGGTTCACTTGAAGCTCACTTAGAGATACTTTTCGGCAAGTCTGGTTATTTGAGATTCAATAACTCATCTGACCTGTTTAATCAACAAAGAGTTTTTGCCCACTGGATACTCTTTGTTTTTTTTTACTCTATTCTGTGTACAATCTAAAGACTGTTGGGCAGGAGATCAGTGGTTTCTGAAATACTCAAACCAGCCCATCTGGCACCAACCTCCATGCCACAGTTAACATCACAGTGATCACATTTGTCTCCACTCTGATGTTTGGTGTGAACATTAACTGAAGCTCATGACCCGCGTCTGCATGCTTTTATGCATTTCTCTGATGCCAGGCGTTTGGTTGATATGAAAATTGCATGAATGAACAGGTGTACAGATGTTCCTAACATGACTTCCATATTAACAGTGCTAATTAAAATAGTTGAAAATAATAATAGATGTGTTACTGACTGAGATACAAAAGCATAACAATTTGAACTGTATTCCATGGTCTGAACCCAGAGTATTAAAAAAAACTGCTTTGTGCTTGAACGACTGTCAAATATAATTAAAATACATCTGTGTTTTTATATATTTACTCATGTTTATTATTAAATATTAAAGTAAATGAAAAACCGAATTCCCTTTAAAAATATACATATAAAATACAATTACTTAAAAAGTCAGATTGTAAATTATCATCATATTATACTCTGCAATCCAGCCTTCATTACATACAGGTCAAAGCACGCAACTGGTACACCATTGTGAAAAATCGGCAGTTGTAAAATACTATATTATATCATTATAAGATATAAGCTTTATCATTAATTTTAGACAATAGCTCACAGTCATAATTTAATTGCAAGATGAATTAAAAGATGAAGGTGATATGTATCTACCTAAGGCTCTTAAATGAGGATTTAATCAATAAAAAAAGCAATTACTGTCAAGAATATGTTTAATATATATTTATAATGAATTAATTGATTACAGAGCAGTACCCTAAAGTGAAAACAATGAATTATGTATCAAATTTTACAAACTATTAAATAACATTTATGATCTATTAACCAATTATTAAATCACTACAAATTACCTGGTTAAAGCATTCAAACTAAACGTAATTCAGGGCCAATTATTACTTAAACACATATTTAGGCAAAATGCTTGTACATCAATTAAAGATAACTTTAAAAATAATCAATCTTAAACTCGAAGTTGAAATTATATTAATTATTTAACATGTTCATGAGACAACTTTTGCATCTTTTGTAAACTAATAAAAAAATAGATAAGCATTAATATTACTACAGTATCCTGGAAATAAAAAAAAAAGACAAAAGTCTAAATTGTTTATATTGATGTGCAGAGAAGTGTTGCACATGAAAACTTATCAGTTAATTGGTTAACAGTTTGTGTGGCATATGAGCTTTGACCACAAGGGGCATTTTTTTCTATTATTTAAACTTCTTGAGAACAAAGGATGTAAATGCAGGCTTTAGTGACTAAATTAATCAACATGCCTTTTGTGCTTTGTGCTTTTTTCCAAACAAGTGTTGTGCTCCTGCTGAGGGATTATCAAAATAAGCCTTAATAAATTGCTGGCTTCAGGCTCTGGACCACTTCTGTTTCTGGATTAATATATAGTTTGGACTAACACTTTTAGCAGTCAATAGAAATATTATTTAGATAATCGATATGATTTATGCATGATGACCTCAAATAATCACAGTTCTAAGGATTCAACAACTGGTTATTAGTTAATAACTAAGCTTTAAGACGGAGGAAAGACAATTTACTATGTAAAGGTCTAACCTTGCATGGTTATAAAATCTTGAAACATGGAATTCTGGTATGTTCAATGTTATATTTAGGCAGTTTATCTTTTCTAACTATGTACATGAAATCCTGAAATACTGCCTCCTACCTTCATGTTTTTCCTTGGGATCAGGTTGGGATTCTTGCTCAAACTATCAAACTAAGAATACTTATGTTCTTGAGAAACTGCCATCTTGCTTCATGAAAGATGTTGAAATGGTGTGATGTGTAAGCTAACAATCAGAGATGCCATTTCCAGCTGTGTTGAGAAGTCCACAAATCAAATTCACACAATTAGAGCTAGAATTTCTAGACAGAGTGTGAGACCGAGAATAGGCATCGTATACGTGTTGAAAGATGACTGGAAAGAGTTTAATTCCTTCCAAAACCAAAAACAGAGATAAATACTATGCATGTTAATACATTAAGAACTGCTGATTATATTTTTTCCTTCCATCTCTCTGGGATTTATTACTACAACAGAAAACTAGCAACAAAAACTTGTGGCAAAATCTAGACCTAAAGAACTAGACTTAAAAGTTCACTGTTCCTTTTCACTACTTCTTAAATTAAATTGTGGAGGTAGTGAGCCTTTGACCTGAGCAGAAAGGTTACTAGATAATTAGTGTTTGGTGCCACCTGGCTTGGTTCCACAGACGTGGCTAGAGACAAGGTGTTCATTAAAACGTTTCTTACTGACCTTAGGCCAGCATGTAACCTTCAGCACCCTTAATCCTCCAATCAGATGGTCCCCCCAGATCACGGCCCTTCGCAAAGAGACCTGCTTCAACCTGCAGGCCATGGATCGCCATCAATGCTTTCAATCAGGAATCAGACTGTGAGCCCTTTTTTCCCTGAAGGTTGCATAGACCAGTTTCCACAAAGCTGAAATAAAGAAATTAAAGAAGCCAAAAAAGAAGTGAGGGTTTAATAGAGGGCTAAAGTTTACATTAATTTTCTGAAGTACTAAGACCACTCTAAGTAGACCAATCTAACTTGATACATGCAACAGATTAAACACTCAAAAACATGTTTGAAGGAAACTTTTTAATTATTAGTTGTTTTTTCCCCAGTTTTTGTACCTTAATGGGAACCAGCTAAATTTACACAGAAGGACAAAACTGTCAGATATTTCTAATCTACAAAATATATTAGCTTTCATAAATGTAAAATGTATAATACTTCTATGATGCACCCTACAATCCCCCTATCTGAGAAGGTCATACATAGATAGATCCCTTTAATAATGTGAACTGTAAGAATTTGTCAAGTTTCCGGCCCTGCCAGCACATGATCAAATTATTCATTCAAAACAACTAGGAAAAGAACTTGTGGCACTAATGTCATGCTATAAATAACAAATACAGTCATCATAATGACCTTTGAGGTCAACAAATGGCTGAACTTGGAAATTTCCATGAATGAGATACCATGTTTCTACAATTTCCATTCATTAAACAGAACCATAGTTCCAGGCAACCAGTCAGGCCAGAGGCAAAAATTCCAATTTGATCAGGCAACATGAACAAATAATATTAAGAATTATGAATTTCTTGCATTAAAAAAAAGGTGTAACTATTGGCCGATACATTGTAATTCAGTACTATTTATTTAACATCTCTATTGCAGGTTTAAATAGCAAAAGCAAAGTAAATGTCAATTTATTATGTACAGCAATGAGCAATTAATGAAAACTAAGCCCTACTTTTTGTTTACTCTAATACAATAACCCCATTTTGTTTGATACAGTATATGTAGTAAAGTTAATGTATTTTATTAATAAATAATTGATAGACATGAACGAATTCATAATTATTCAGAAAATGTTTATAAATGACACTTCATGTATGTGTTCATAGTTTTGTTCAGTTATTAAAGATCCAGTATTCATGAAATGTTAACCTTTGGTAAATGTCAAAATCTAATAATGGGTTTATAATATCTAGTTATGATGTATTAATAGACTGCATAATAAAGCATTTGCAAATAATTGTGCACCAGCAGGTCTTCACAGCTTACAGTGTTAAATATTTATGACAAATGACCTTAGTGATCTTAATAGATAAGGGTGAGGGTTTACAGGCTGGACAATAATAGGTTGAAGGATCTTTACTGTAGGGGCTAAAAAAATATTGATAAATGTCACATGAATGTTAACCTTGGCTGAATTTCAAAGAAAATCTTTTCTCCTTTGCTTGCTTTTAGGCACTATTAGCAGAATGTTAACTACTGAGCTTGTTCATGAATTAACCAGGGTAAATCCATTTAGACATGAAGCTACAGTTCATGCAAGTCTTGCACTGGAAAAAAAACGCTTGTTGAATTTAATTAATTTAAATGCGTACATCGGAATCCACATGATTGAATTTAGTAACATTAGCAAAGCTTCTTTTTGTACATCTAGCCTTGTTCATTACATTTTTTTCCTGAGCCTTCCTGGTCAGAGTGCAGGCTCAGCCATGATGGATCAGAGAAAGTTAAGGGCCTTGATCAAGGGCCCAAGAGTGGCAGCTCGGCAGTGCTGGGGCATGAAAATTGACCCCCCAGAATACTATTGCACTATTCTACCACATATGTTTTTAAGCACCCAAAATTAATACTATGGATATAGATCTAATCAGTGCCAATATCCTTATGAGATTTCACAATGTACAGTACTTGCCGGACTTGTACCGAGCAAAATACATACACACACATGCACAATCATACACACACATGCACAATCAACTGTATGGATTGCAATGACCCACACCAAATACATACTCTTCCAATTTACATCCATGTCTACAGCACCACCATATATAACTGTTTACATGCAGTTTTGCACACTGTTTTTGCTTTTTGCACACGCTGTCTCACATTTTAGTTGATTTCTGTTTTGCACAATACTTTACAATACCTCATATAACTTCTGCTATAATACTAATGTGTTCATTCCATTATTTCCGCACACGTAATATTGTTTGCACTGTCTTTTGTCCTGCACTGTCTTTTTTGTCTTTTGTCCTGCACTGTTTGCACCAGGTTGCACAGATGCACTTTATGTGGCTAGGTCCTTAGCTCTGTCTTTGTTTTATGTAGAACCATGGTCCTGGAGAAACGTTGTTTCATTTCACTGTGTACTGCAACAGCTATATATGGTTAAAATGACAATAAAAGCTTCTTGACTCTTGACTTACTGTATGTTAATACTACATGAATGGATCACCCTCAATCTACGTAAATCAATCTAGCGATTAAGAAATTGAATTAACTTTAGTATAAGAAATTAAAATGTGTTCTGTTGATACATAATAAAAGCATCATATTTTTCTGTAAACTGACCACATATCCACTTGTTTTAGTGTGTTCTACAGTCATGACATGATTCCATAAGACACTTGTATTATAAATCTTATAATAAATACATAACTAGACACACCACTCAGGACTACAGAAAATTCTGTAGTTCTGTAGATATATACAATAAATAGAAACTTTTTCCCAGCCTGATTAAATGCCCAGTCCTGTCTTATACATTGATAATGTGACATGCTGTAATTATTGCAGAAGTTCCGTGCTTTGAAGCATGTTGTAATTCCATCTATTCTCTGTGCTGCTTAACCTATACAGAGTCACAGGGAACCTGGAGATCTCAGGGTACACGGTGGAGAACCTTCCTGTATGCGCCGCAACCCCGCCTGCGGGCACAATTACACACCAACACTCAGACACCCATTCAAACACTTCAGACAATTTAGAGATGCTAATCAGCCTACAGTACATGCCTTTGCACTGGGAGGAGGAAACCGGAGAACTCAAAGGAAATCCCTGAAGCACAGGAAGAACACCACACAAGAAATGGAGGTGCAAATTGAGCCCATAACCCTGGAACTGCAAGGCAAATGTGCCACCAGAATAACATAGCACATAATAACTCTAAATATAGCAGATGTAATATATATCACTGTGGAGAGGTGTGATAATGTTGGACTCTAATGTTGAGACTTTGTAACTCCACATGAACACCTTGTGTGTCAAAAATGTATAGACATAAAAAATAAGCAGAATATAAAAATACATTTAACAACAAACCATTTTTTATCATCAGGTGTGAATAATAAGTTTCAGTTGCAAGGTTTATTCAAGGCTTGAAGACTTATTGACTTCTTCTCCCAGAATTTGTCCATAAACGTCCACAACTGAAAATTCCTACAACCTGAATATTTGTGACCTATTTTTTTTTCTGTGACTGGAAATTTTAACCTAATTTAATTTCTTTAGCCCATTAAAGTCCAAGCTTATTATTCAAATGTGATCTCATGAGAAATTATGTTGAAGGAGAGGGCGGCATGATAAACCCCGAAACTTGGGTTACTGTTTATGTGTAGCGTCACATGTTGTTCTCATCATTTCCACATGAGATTTCTCTGGTTTCCTCCCACCTCCAAAAATGTCAGATGGTGTATTGGCTGCTTTAATTGCCCCAGGTATGAATACAAGTGTGTATGTGTGTGTGTGTGTGTGTGTGTGAGAGAGAGAGAGATAGAGAAAGAGAGAGAGAGAGAGAGAGAGAGAGAGAGAGAGAGAGAGAGAGAGAGATGTCCAGAAATGGACTGGTGTTCATTCCAAGGTGTATTTCGACAACCTTCACCAAGAAATTGTGGCTAATAAAAATGATTGAATAAATGACTGAACAAATAAGGGCATTGTGGTAGTATTTCCTTTGATATCATACCATAATTAATGATAAATAGAATTAATGCTGACTCTTAACCTCACCTTTGCATCTATCTGTATGAGACCTTGTGGATACATTCACCTTAAAAAATATATCTCAGTAACTACTATGGATTATTTAGAAACTAAACTCTAAAGAATAGAAAAGGTACAGGTACAGATCTTAAGGGTTTCTTTGGGAGTTGTTTAGACAGATAAGTGTTCCTAGCTTCCAAAAACCATTCTACATGAATTAAAATTAAGCTAAACAATGTATTTCCTCTCACCCACTGATCACAAGATGTGCTCCTAATGTTTCTAAAAGGACGTCCTACCTTCAAATTATGCAGTATACTGATTGTCATACCTCATTAGACCATCCATGGGCATGTTTTGAAGCATTTTAATTAGTTAATATAATTTAAAGTGGATGTGTGGGTTATGAGGGTTGATAAAGTTTCTGATGTGTGAAAGCGGCAAAACGCAGCCGTGGTTTTATAATTTTTTTTTAGAGTATTACTTTAAACAATTAGGCAATTAGACCATAGGTGCATCAGTTTACCGTAAAAGTGAGATATCTAATGTGTAAGATTGACAAAGATTTCCATTGTTTACAAATTAGTACATCGTTGTTGTTTTTTGTGGTAATTATTTTAGTGACTATTTTAGAGGAACACTATTTTTAGATGATCCTTTGGCCTATAGTGTGGCTTTGAAGAGCTTACCTTATATTCACATTGCATTTTCAGAGAGAAGGAATATGTAGTGAATGTATTCTTGATGTTTAAAAAATGAGAAGTCCGGGCAAAAAAGACAGATCTGCGTTTATAGAGTTGGAACATATGCCAAGCATTTGAACATCATTCCAAATTTGACTTGGCTGAAGTAGGGGTCAGGATGTGCTTGGATAGCCTTTTCTAAACCCTGATCTCAGAAGTTTCATCCCTTTTCACCACAAGCCCAACATCCCTCTCTGATTTGTTTCAATTCAATCTGTTATCACATAAGCAGGTCAGCTGCCAAACATAGAATTGTATGTCATGCTCAGAAAATCCGAATAGAAGGAAACCGTGGGTTTTAAATACATTGTTCTTCTTTATTTTGTAACCTTGTCCGATGTGATTGTGTTTGCCAAGCTGCAGCTTGAATAGAAAAGCATGTGATGCCTGCTATCTCCACTGCCTGCATCTTATAGAGGATTTAGCCACAGTTATCTAGAGGACGGTTGAAACCAGCTCTGTTGTTTTGTGCATGGATGTTTATGGATCTTAACGCGTTCATATTTCTTACTCCTCAAGATCAGGAGAAGAGAACAACAGCCGGGATTAACTACAGTATTTATATATATATATATATATATATATATATATATATATATATATATATATATATATATATATATATATATAACAAGCCTGGAAGAGACTGATAGTCCATTTATCTATCCATTTTCTGAACCTTTTATCCTACACAGGGTCACAGAGAACCTGGAGACCATCCCAGGGAACTCAAGCACAAGGCAGGGGATCTCACACATTCACAATTTAGAAACAACAATCAGTATACCAAGAAGCTAGAGGAAGAGAAGAAGGTGCAATGCTTATACACACAGGGCAGAGGGAGGAATAGAACCTCTATCTCTGGAGGTATCAGGAAAACATGCCAACCACTAAACCTCTTGCAATGACTGGGATTGATTCTTGCTGCAATTTAATCATTTAAATATGTTAAAGAATTGATTAAACTAGAGTTTTTTTGAAATCTTATTAATCTGATTTGTTCTCCACATGAACAAATGCAGCTTTTTGTTGTTAAATGAACAATCATGTAATTTTATGCTACCTCAGTACTTTGTAATCATCAGTATGTTTCCAGACATGTTGAAAAAAAGCTGAATTTGTGCTTTCTAGTTTCTTGGTCACAACAAGATCAATCTTGACATGCTTTTTTTAACTATATATTCGATATTTATTAACCATACAATGCTGGTGAGGGATCACTGTAAGTAACGTATTTGTCTTGTGAACATTCTAACGTTAAATGTAACTATGAACAGTTAAGCAATTGAAATGTTTTGGCAATAAATGACTGCCTGAATGAAATAAAAAAATAAAAATTGTGATATTTCAGACTGCTGATTTTCAGTCTGGTGTGTGTCAATACTTACATGCTGTATCTCCTAGAATGGTCAGATGTTTATATTCTATTTAATTAGACACAGAAAAATAGTGGTGTTGATACCTGAACCAAAGGGCAAGCTCTACTACTGACACATCTATCCTTCTAACCTTCTATCCCACAAGCATTTCGCTTCCGTTTTGTACTTGTTTTTCCTACAGGACATTAGTTATAACCTTTGTATAATTCATTACATGCTCAAACAACATAACAACAATAACAAAATGCTCTTTCAACCCTCTTGCCTAAACCAATGGTTCAAAGAACACGGCTGTCTTTTCTCCTTCGTTCTCACCCGAGTTACTGCAGGATATACTTTTCACTTCCAGCCACTGTCTATATGAGGTTCATAGGGAGTGAAGGTTGTGAAGCAGGGTTAGGCAGGATGAAAAGTGGGGTTTAGGCTTCTATTCCCTCAGAGTATTCTCCCTTGTTAGCCTCTTCCCCTTGAGACATTAGCATGATTTAACATGACAGGACAGTCTTTTTCAGCCATGTTCTAGCACAAGATTCAGTGTAGTGGAAAAGTGGAATATTTGATTAGGTAACTTTTTTGTTAGGTCATTCTCAGTCCTTGAATGAATAAGAAAAGATACAAACCTGACCCAAAAGGGCATTGAACCAATAATTTACATCTGCTCTGTAATACTAAGCATGAGTTTTTTTTTTACTTTTCATAATATAATGTGGGGCACAAATTCATTCAGGGATGCTGCGTGTGCAGGATATTGTGTATCCTGTAGAGCCTCAGTAGTCCTGTGTATGTGCTTTGCTGTCAGTTTGATTAATAAGTGAATCTGCATGGCTAGGCTCTAACGGCTGATGAAAGATGAGATTAGCAGGAGAAACGGTGATGAGAAAAGGAGAGATTGAGGGTTAGATCAGATGGGGGAGTAATAGAGCAGGTGTCTCTCATGAACTGAAGGGAGGACAAGGGTTAGAAGATGCAGAGAAGTTACTGGGAGATTGGAAATGGTCAGAGATCCACTTATTGGCAGTCTGCCCAGAAAGCAAGCCTAGTTTTGAAGGGAAAAAATAATCTGGAATCTTGATGCTACAGCAAGATATACAGTCAGGAGGTAGCTGGTAGCTGGAGACTGAGGGGAAGTAAACCAACATAAGAGAAAGCAGTAGAAGTATTGTCACTTGTTTATATGAAAACCTTCCTACCATACTTTATCTATTCTCTCTGTCCATCCTCTCACTCCCCTCTGCAGTCAATTCGTGACTCGGTGAAACACCTTCTGAGGAATCAATCATTCATTCTTCGCAGGTCAAGTTTAGAATTGATTCTGTTATTTGACAGAAGTAAGGCTGACTCTCTCTCTTTCACTTCAAGTGGAAGGTCTCTGTCTTCGGGTGTTCCGAGTCTGGTTTGCTGTTGGTTTAGGATCAAATGGAGTCATTGGCATGCACAAAGCACACCTAAACAGGTTTATATATGAGAGTGCTGGGTAGTTACACCATGTCTGCAACTGAAAACCTCAATCACCAACACTTGTGATTAGGCAAGATGACTATTGATCTGTTTAGACACACCTGCATTAGTTTGCTGCTTGTCATGAGGCAGCAGTTTCTCACAAAGCACCGAATTTCAATTACTGTGTTTTTTTGTTTTTTTTTTGAGGGATTTGTTGATAATATGTATTTTTACAGGTATCAGGTTTCATTTTGATATCTCTATTTGGCTGATCTATTCAACTTGAGGAGGAGCCTTGAGCAAATTGGGAGAAGAAAATGAAGCATAACAAGCGTAAAAATCTAACCTTGAAATATAGAAGCAGGACTTTAAGATGATTGAGGTCTAAAAAGTTTGCTGAAAAAATAAGTGATTACAAGAGGAAAATGTTTAACTGTATATCTACAGTAAATACTAATCAATTATTGAAATATATGTTATGCGTTCTTCAGGTTGAAAAGTCCTGCTGAATTCTCTAATCTGATTGGTGAGAGACATATTCATTCATAATGGAATATTTTTTTCTTTTTCTATAATAGCATAAACTCCTTCATATTATCAATTAATTCATTCATAAATGATGATTCAAATGAGCTTGTTATCAACAGTCAAATAAAGGTGTTACTATAGCAACAAGACTACTGTACTGTCAGTAATTGTACACCTACCCATGCTGACACAGTAATCAATACGTGTTGCTCCGAAGTAAGTCTAACTAATAAACTAACCAGTTTATTAGTTATATGCCAGTGAGTTTCTATTGGTGAAAAATTGGTGATTTCTATTGGTAAAAAAAATATACAGATATCGTTTCTGTACCTGAATGTTTAATCACACAAACCTGGTGGAATACGCAGTGATAAAGGGCAGACCCATGCCATGTCAGAACACACCAAGACAATGTCAGAGGTCTTCCAATTACAGCACAACCCTTGTAATACTTACATGCCTGACAGAACACACTGCAATTCCAGCTGGCTAATAACATTGGCCAGACAGCTGTCATATGTGTCATATAAACAGCTGAATATGTTTTCATTATTCTATGAAATAAACTTGAAATTTTTAATTTGGAAATTTGGAAATTTTATTTTTAAAAGAGAACAATGTTTACACAAAGTTTTGGAGACCCTGTGGTTGTCATTTTATGTGTTATAAATGAGAATTTTACATCCTATTACACCAAACTGGAAGAAAAAATTTAGGTGACACGTTTGACCCCTTTCCCTAAAATGAAGTCTTTACTTAAAAATTTGCATTTGGACAAGTGGACTTTTTCAGCTAGACATCTCCACAGCAAATTGTTAGTCCACATATATCATTTGCTACAGGTTTTATGCAATCTGCCTTTCCTGATGCAACCTTCCCCAATTTATCTGTGCTTGGGACTAGTGTGGGATTAGCACCTGCCTAACTACTAGTTCCCCATGAACCTGATCCATTGCATGTGTACATTTCTGTAAAATGATTTATATTTTTGGAAAGTGCAAGATGAATCAAGTGTTGCATTTCATTTTTGAACTGTAATCTCTGAACTGAACTAATAGCTAAAAAGACAATAAGTTAACTAGTAAAATATATTTGGATACTTGATTTAAATGTTATAGAGAATCAACAAAGCAATAGTGTTTCAACTCACATCCTCTGTATCTAAATATTATTTTTATATACTATCTTCTTCATATTGACACCTCAATGCAATCACTGTAGAGCTTACTGTCTTTTTCACACTTCAGTGTATTATGATTTTTATAATAGATTTATTTTTTATATTTATATATTATATTATAGTACTATCTACTGTATCTATCTATCTATCTATCTATCTATCTATCTATCTATCTATCTATCTATCTATCTATCTCTCTCTCTATCTATACACACACACAACACGCACACACACACACATATATATATACATACATATATCTTTTTTTTTTGTTTCATACATGTCTGCAGTGGTGCAGTTGGTTTCAAGCCCATTGAGTTTGTGCTTACTATCTAAAATAACACTAGTTCAGGCAGTGGATATGAGCCCTCTCATATAGGAACAGCATTTCCCCAAGATGCAGGTTGTTGTTCAGCAAAAACTCCACTAAATTATGATGACGTTTGCTTTTCCTTCCAGCTTTGCAGCGCACGCAGACTTAGACTCCACCTCAGGTATTTTGCTGGCTCTATATATGTTATTTAGAAAGTAAAAAAAAAAAAGAAAAGAAAAGAAAACATCCAGATAATTTATTGTAAAATATATTTTAGCTTTTTTTTTTTTTCTTTTTAGAAAGGTATGTTATTGATAGAATCCTTTACCCGTTTTTCCAGGGTTACACAAGGCCTGATTTAAGACATTAACATACAGTATATAGTTATTTTACTTCTGATGTCACACAGAAAAGAAGTGCAGAATGATCGCAAGGTCTTTCCTAGAAAGTATGACAAGAAAGCGTAATAGTTAAGAAAAAAACATTACGAATTACGTAAATAAACATTATGAATTTTATGCAACTCCATATTCAGCGCTGAAATACTTGTCATGTCACACTCTGCAATGGAATATAAGAATTTGTAGTTTTTAGAATTATTTAGAATTATTTCTATTTTTACCAGTTATACCTACTAGGGTCAATATATTAATTAATTCATTTATATTGATTGAAAATGGCTGATAAGTCAATTTTCATTCCTCCAGCAGTCTGAAACACCACGGTACTGATCAAAAGGCTTAATTTTCAGATTAATAATGCAGAAGCAATGTTAGCACAATTATTATGCCAGTAATATATATATATGTAATGTACAAAGTGACCAAAGAAACAAAGAAATATATTTCTCGCACTAATTTACCAGTCTAGTGGGAAGCTTTGTGTTGTTAGAGGAGAATAATCTGCACCGTGGTGTTGTGGTGTTGTGATACGGTTTATATTTGGCACAGGAAGAATCAGTGTCGGTGTGAGTGGCATGGTTTACACACTCGATGCATATCTTACAGTATGTACATGCGGACGATTTAAAAGTGACATTCATTAGATGGCACTTCAGAGATTTCTGTCCGTCTGGCTGTAGTCCAAGTTTAACTTTAAAATGCTTAGCGATTTAAGGCATAGTGATGTTAAACACTAAAGAGCTCTGTCCTTGTGACTGAAAACCCAGACCTTCTATTTAAATGTATTGAATAGAAATCAAATGTAACTTTGAAAATCCAAAAGGCTGGTAAACAAAATTCATCTCTCTTAAACCGCTAGTTTGGGAACCTCTGGATCAAATAATGACACTGGGTGTGATGAGCTTGCATAAAAAAGGAATAGAACAGACAGAGTTAAGTGTATGTGTGTATGTGTGTGTTGTCATACTCTTATGTACAACTGGCAAAAAAAAAAAAAAAATATATATATATATATATATATATATATATATATATATATATATATATATATATATATATATATATATATAAAAGCAGGATGTTTCATGTGCTGCTTGCCAGATTCCTGTACAGTTTTAGCCCTGACCCTGGTCAGAAAAATGTAGCATTGCCTTTAGACACAACTGCAATCAGCCAACAGTCTGTTATACTGCATACTGCACAGACGTTTTGACTCGTTAAATAAGAAAGAAACATTTTGGAAAGTATTTACACTTGAAACATGGCCAAGAATCTTTCATCATTTTTCACATAAGCCTGGGGATTCTAAACAGTCATAATAATCTATTATAAGCCACAAAACACTGAGCTTCTACTTAGATCTTGTTTTGTTTTTTTTCTTTGACCTAGGACTAGTTTATAAATAACGTATATATAAAATACAGGATTGGTCCAAATGACAAATTTTATTAAGACTTTGTAAGACTTAACATATGGGGTGAATTAGGTCTTTCACAGAATGAGAGAATTTACAAAGGATCCCCACAAGTTTACCATCTGCAACAAAGGATTAAGTCACCCATGCCCACTGACAGACTGTACACTTTCTCCATTATTATCCTCCTAATTGTAAGCATATCAGCACAACAGTGGTATCTTACCGGTTTATCAAGCAATTTATGTCTCCTGTTGAGGCTAGTTATACATGTAGTTCAGTGAACAGACTTGATCTATACTTATCTGTGTATCTTTTTTGTCAATGTTTAGCCTTTTATTTTGTGTCTGGTCTCGGGTCAGTGGGTGGCACGTCTCTCACAGGGATCACTTTACACGTCAGGATGATAAAGGCTTAACAACTAGATCTGGCACACAAAATGGCTGACAAAAATAACAGGCATTTACTCACAGAAGTCTGTCTGCTGCCTACTTAGAGCTTCTGAAACCTATTAAACGCTTCAGCAGACGCTATTAATGGAGGCAGCTTGGGAGGTCAAGGGTACAATCTCGATCTGGAATTGAATCAAGTTAAACCTTGAAATGGAAAAGAGAGAGAAAAAGAGAAAGAAAGAAAGAGAGAGAGAGAGAGAGAGAGAGAGAGAGAGAGAGTGCAAAAATTGTTCTCTGGGGTCACCTGCACATTTGAGAATAATTTAATCAGGATTGGGAAGATGGGACTCTCACGATGGCAGCAGATCTGAACATTGATTGAACTGCTATGGTAATGATGCGATGTCAATATGTCACCATATGACATCTGTACATGTTCACGTCAACCCTGGACTAAAGGTCAGTGTTAACAACGTACCGCTCTGGTATTTGATTATGTATGTAGCACAGTTGCACAAACAAAATCTAAAAGAGAGCACGAAAGAGAATGAGAGGCAATGAAAGACAGATAAATAGATAGATAGAGAGAGAGAGAGAGAGAGAGAGAGAGAGAGAGAGAGAGAGAGAGAGAGAGAGAAGGAAGGAAGCAAGACAGAAAGAGAGGACAGGAAAAGAGACAATAATGGAGAATAAAAGAGAGACAGAAAGAAAGACTACACACAATACAATACAATAGGGTTGGATTGCTCTATATAACTATAATGAAAAGGCTTATTTCAATTCTTATTTTGATGTAGGTTCTACTTAACAATAGCTTTTGAACCCACAATTATTTTTTTGACAGAACTTATTTAATCAAGCCAGAAGTGTTCAAGAACATCTAAATACTTAATTTGGAGGGGGGAAAAAAATGATGTGCTGTTGCAAACAGTTGTGATTTATTTGGAACGTGGTCCTCTGTGTCATGCTGCAGTTCTTGCACTTATTTCTCTGACTCATCTAGTCCTTCACATATCATCCCATCAGTTTGTCAAATCTGTTTGCGATTAGCATTTGTTGACCTGCTTTTGTCAGGGGAAAGCGTTAAAAATCCATCTTGTTTTCTACAAAATCCAAATAAGGCATGATTACTCTGTGTTTCTTGGTCAGGTCCTCAGCCATTTTTTTAATCAATGTTTCATTAAGATTCCATTTCCAATTAGGTCTAATGCACACTTGACAAAACCTGGGCAAACAAACAATAAATTAGGCCAAGGTATTACATCGTTGTGGTGTCCATGGTCCACTGCTCAGCTCCATAGTTGCCTTTTAAGTGTGTGGGAGTTTTTGTGTGTGGGGGTTTTTTATATCTTGCTGGAGAACCAATTGTCCCTGTGGATAGATATATCTGAGAGTTTGACTTTGTGGAAACATTTGGCTGAACTACAGAAGGAAATCTCTGTTTTTTGCCAACCACAGCCTTGATTAAACAAACAAACAAACAAAAAACAAATACTAAAAGATCTGAAAGATTTCTTTTAGGTTTGTGATGTTATAGTTAGGATTAGATTTAGGTGAAGCAACAGAAGGTTCTTACAAGGAAAGTAATTCAAATGTGTGTGTGTGTGTGTGTGTGTGTGTGTGTGTGTGTGTGTGTTATGTTCAGAGTTCCTGAATAAAGACAAAGGAATGAGTTTTCCTTCTCTAAATGTGCATAAGCAGTAAAGTTCTCATTGGAATCTAACCCAAAATCTAATCAAGGCAGCTTTCTGAAGAAGCAACACTAAAATACAAATTTAGATTAGAAACATGTTAGATTTAGTGTTTACGTCACAAATGACATCTTCTAAACATATGCTAGCTCTTATTTTATACCACCTTTTCCAGAATCATATCATGTGATGACAAGGATTTAATTGCTTTCTCAGTGCTGGTGATGCTAAGCACAGACATCAACTAATGAGAAACTGTCAGCTGTGGTTTTTCAACCTGAAGGTGGTTGTTATGGGCAACCATCAGCTAACATAAACTGACACGTTTATTTCTGCCATTTTATTTTAAGTGTAATTCTTGCATTTATTCACAATATCGCAGTATATTTCTTGCTTTAGAAATAGTCCCTATACTGTATAATGGTACAGAAGAAGTAAAACAAACGTTCTTTGGCTGTCTAAGGTGTACAATATATTGGACTGAGCATTATGTGTAGTATTGTCATTCATTGTATGATTTATGTACATTGTAAAATAATAATAATAATAATAATTGCAGGATCATGTCTAATCATAAATATATCATTACATAATTTATGATACCTGCTTGTCATTTTATAGATTTTTTTTTTTTACAACCCAAGCCAGTCTTTGTGTGTGTGTGTGTGTGTGTGTGTGTGTATGTGTGTGTGTGTAATGATTTCAGGACCGCTGCTCATCCCTGATCTGCACCACATCGCTGTGCTCTGTGTAGGTGACGCTTAACCCAGACTGTTATATCATCAAGCACACATCAGGCCAAGAAGAGAAGAACAATAGCCTGCCAGTGGCCACATAACAAACGGAAACAGCACTGGAGAATGCATTGCACATCCTGTCAGGAGATGCTGGAAGGACTTGAGCTTACAAAAGAGCAAAGAAAAAAAAATGCATAAAAAAAAAAAGAAAGAAAAAAAAAAGCGGCCAAGAAATGTTCTCATTACTGTCACTTGAAGATGCTCCATTTATGGAGGAAATGTGTATGAGCTTATGACAGATTGAGGTCCAGAGATGCAGTGTGTTTTCACCCCTGTGGAGGAATAGGGAATGACAAGTGTTGTCAGGGAGTGTGGCAAGAACTTTATTTTGCTGTGGTAGTGAGAAATACTGCATCCTGGTGAAGTTTTCTGCACTGTAGTTTTGATAGTTATAGGCTTCAGTTAAATGCATTGCTAATAAATATATGCACATGTGTATACAGATGGCTCTATATGCAAATTGTGTTGAAACAGATGGGTTGTAGTGAATAATTCATTTATCTTCACTAACTTTATCCTGGACTGGGTCCAGAGCCTGTCCCGGTATCACGGCCTATGGACAGTCCATCTCATGACACTAAGTACACATATTGTACTGTACATTCAAACCTAGTGAAAATTTAGCATAGCCAGACCACCTACTGGAAGGTAGAAACCAGAGAACCTAAAGAACATGGTTATAGAGAAAACCAGTGAAGACACATATCCTATTTTTTTTTGTATACATTGTGTGCCTCAGATGTCCTATTGTAATCTCTCTAGTCTGAAAATCAAACCGTTGATCCACTCACCATTTCTTGTCTTTAGACTCTGGTATATGTAGCCCTTTGTCGACTCAAAGGCAGCACAAAAGGCATGTCAGATTTAGCCTAACTGGCTGTGACGGCTCAATTATCTCCTCAGAGCATCTTCTGGGTATAGGATATACAATCATGCTCCATCAGCTTACTTAGATCTAAGTAAGGCAAGACCTGGAGGACACTATCTGCCTCTTTTATTGGCGTTAAATTCAGGTGAGAACCTTTACCCAGACGCCTTAGAGAAATGGCACAAACACATTTATTACACACACATTCTTTCGTGCGGATCCAATTAGTAACACAAATAGATCATTTCTGGTCGTATAGTCGTTTCATAAGATAAACAGACCCCTAGTCTACATTAAGTTTAAGAGACTGCAAAACTCTCCAATTACAAAACGGCTTCACATGGGAGAATACTGCAGAATGCCCGGAAGATATTCTGCTATGCGGTTATTATTGTCCTTTCCCTGAAATCTAGTCAAGATCTCCGTTTGGTGTTTTAGCCAGAATGGTAGCTATTCAACGAAAGCCTGACAGCAGTTTCAGATGAAAAATGATTAATCCTGTGTGTGCCACACCATATGACTGTAGTGCCTTGTCCTGCACATCTGATGACCTATTGGTGACCCATACAGCATTGTGCAGGTTCCCTAATAAAGTGGATCCAGCCGAGGCCAGATTAATGTCACTCTTCAACAAAATGAAATTGGTGCAATAAGAGTTGTTTGTGAAAGTGAAGAGGACGACTTGTCACTGATACACCACACACCCGAATTCAGCCGTCTGAATACTCCAGTGAAAAGGAGGGAGTTGCACCGCAGCATTTCTGTACGAATATTCTGCTCTGACTTACTCCCATATTGGTGGAAATGTGAACAAGCAATTGGTATTTTGATATCCTAAAGATTCCGTTTGGATCATGTAGAGGAGAAAGAAAGCAGCAAAACTTGGGTTATATTTAAATTATAGTAATATACTTCACTTAATTTTAAATATATCATTTGAAACAACACTCTATTCTGATTAAACCCGTAATAAATTAGAGAATTTTATACTGCTAGAACATAAAACAGTCATCCAAGGCTCCAGGCTGCTAGACAGGCCTGGTTGACTCTGACGCGAAAGCGGCCGTGCCGCCAAGCGTGAGGTGGGACCCGGAGTTTCAGCCAGTATTGCAGGGGCCGCATTCGTAGGAGGCCAAGCTGCAAAACTGGAGAGGCGGAAGCCATCAGCCCTAGCATCCTCTGAAAGAACTTCAGAGGGAAACAGGCTTTGTTCCTGACAGAGGCCGCGAGCTGCTGAAGTACCAGAGCGCGCTCTGGTGATATGACTGCCCTCATGCGGACCGAGTCGAAAACCACTCCCAGGAACACAACACGTTGGCTGGGGAGCAGTGAGCTCTTGGCAAAATTGACCCTGAGTCCTAGGCACTCTAAGTGGCTCAGGAGCACGGATCTGTGGCGGTCTAGCTCGGTTCGCGACTGGGCTAGAATGAGCCAGTCGTCGAGATAATTCAGAATGCGGATTCCCATCTGTCTCAGAGGGGAAAGTGCCTCGTTCATGCACTTCGTGAAAGTGCGTGGAGCTAGAGACAGCCCAAAGGGAAGGACTGCATATTGGTAAGCCACACCCTCGAACGCGAATCTCAAGAATCGTCTGTGATGTGGGGCTACCTGGATGTGAAAGTAAGCGTCTTTCAGATCCAGCGAGAAGAACCAGTCCTCGGGGCAAATCTGCGTGAGGATCTGCTTTAGTGTCAACATCCTGAACTTCCGTTCCATGAGGGAGAGGTTCAGGAGTCTGAGGTCTAAGATGGGTCTGAGACCGGCATCTTTCTTGGGGACAAGGAAATAACGGCTGTAGAACCCCGACCCGCTTTCTGAGGGAGGAACCATCTCTATGGCTCCTTTCCTCAACAGCGTCAGCACTTCGGTGCGGAGGACCTGGGCGTCGCCCGGCTCTACCAAAGTGGGAATCACCCCGCGAAAACGCGGGGGTCTCCGGGCGAACTGCAGTGAGTAGCCGTATTTTATTATCCCCAACACCCACTTGGACACTCCGGGGATGGCCTGCCAGGCATCGGCCCGCGTGACAAGGGGCTGGATAGTGTCGGATGGCAGGCCAACGATTAGGGGCCTGAACACTGACAAGTGTGGAAGAGGAAAAGTGCTCTCTTTTAGAAAATGTGTAATCTTTATTGTGTTTGCCATAACAGCACTTTGCGTGGACGCAACGACGGTGGGCCCAGGTCGCATAGCTGGCAGGCGAGAGAGCTTCTGGGGTGGTCCGGCCGTGGCGGGACTTTGCTCTTTCCTCTTCCTTCCCCAACGATCAGGAGGATTTAGAGGGCGTCGGGTCCAGCACAATCCTCTGCCGGGGGCCCTGACGTCCAGGCGGTTTAGCGCGCTTAGTGGGGCGAGCTGGGCGCTGCTCCCTAGGGGGCGCCACCTGGGGGGCAGAAGGGACAGGTTTGCTCTGGCGCTGAGTCGGCGCAGTCCTGGGGCGACTCAGGGCAGAGGTGGAGCGCTTGGGCAGGAAGTGCCGCATAGCCTGGGACGACTTCTGTGCTGCGGTGAAGCGCTCCGTAAACCCTTCTACGGCCGGCCCGAAGAGACCGGATGGAGAGACTGGGGCATCTAGAAAGGCCACCTTGTCGCTCTCCTTAATCTCAGTGAGGTTGAGCCAGAGGTGGCGCTCCAGCACAATCAGGTTGGCCATGGATCGTCTAATGGCTTGGGCCGTGGTTTTTGTGGCACGCAGGGCCAGATCTGTGGCGCTGCGGAGGTCGCAAAAAGCAGGTTCACTAGGGCTCGACTCATCCAGGGAACGGAGAAGCTTTGCCTGGAACACCTGTAAAATGGCCATGGTGTGTAGTGCTGAAGCGGCTTGGCCAGCAGAAGTGTAAGCTCTGCCAGCCATGGCAGATGTCATTCTGCATTGCTTGGAAGGAAGGGCTCTCTTGCTTTTCCACCCCACAGCCGCGGGGGGGCAGAGATGAGCAGCCACGGCATCGTCCAGGGGCGGCAATTGCTCATAGCCCTTCTCCTGAGAGCCATCTACTGCACCGAGAGCTGCAGAAGTGCGTAGGCGGGCCGAGTAGGGGGCGCGCCACGACTTTGTGAGCTCGTCGTGCACCTCAGGGAAGAACGGGGCAGAACGCTGGCGGGGGGCTTGGCGGCTTTCCGGCAGGAACCACTCGTCCAGCCTGCTGCGCGTCGGCTCCTCAGGGGCGGCCCACTCCAGATGGAGATCTTCGACAGCTCTGGAGAGGATGCGGAGAAGCTCGGCATCCATCCCAGCTTTGGCGTCGATGGGCTCTCGCGACGGCAAGTGGGCGGGGTTAGGATCACCGGCCCAATCTTCCGTTTCAGAAGCCGCGAGTGACATGGAGTCGTCAAGCGGCTCGTCCTCCGATCCGCCAAATGAGAGGAGGTCACTCATTTCAGCTGAGGGACGCTGCTCTGGGCGTGAGAAGAGGACGGGGGACGGCTCTCTCGTTGGAGAGAGTGAGGCACGCGGGCGAAGAGCCGGCGTGAGCTCACCCAAACCCGGGCGCTGAGCCCCTCTTCCCCGCTGTCGCTTCCTGGCCGGCTCGCGGGAGGAAGAAGACGGGGGGGGCGTGAGGGGCGGAGTCACTTTCATGAAAGAAAGCGATCCGCGAGCGCAGAGAGGCGAGACTCATGCTCTCACAGAAGCAGCATGAGGACTCAGTGAGTGCAGTTTCAGCGTGGGATTTACCCAGGCAGGAAACGCACTCATCATGGCCGTCATTGTCATGCAGAGGGACTCTGCATGTGCCACAGTTGTGACGCGGCATGGCCGCCGCCGTTAAAACGGCGTTTGTTTGGAAATGCTCTTTTAGAGCGATGAAAACCGCTGGAAAGCTCTTTTTGTGATCGCCGGATGGCGGCAGGAGATCGCTGAGAAGCGGCTGCAAGCAGGAAGCCGGCAGCCCAAGAACGGCGCGAGACGCGGCTGTCTAAAGAGCGCCGGCGCTGCAAGCGGTCGGCGGTCTCAGCTGGTCCGCTGCGGTGCCTATTCAACGGCGAAAATCCAGCGAAGGCGTTCAGAGGAAATTCAGCGAAGTGAAGTCGTCGCTGAAGGAGTAAGATCTGATTTCCTCTGGCGATTTGCCTGCTTATATAGCTATACGCCCCGCCCCCTTTTTTAGCGGGCTTTGGCGCGCTGCATCGCCACAGGCTCGCGCAGCTACGCAGCGCCGTCATTGGTTTTAAAAAAAGTTTCATATTAAACCAATGACAGTGCAGTTGCACTGCGTTATTGAAAAAAGGCTTCAGTATTGAGGAAAAAAGGAGCTTTTCCCCATACGCAGTATGAGTGGAGTATCGAAAGGGAACATAATTCCAGGATTGAACCACATCCCTTGTAGTCTTTGTTATCCCATGATTTAATTATATATTATAATGTACAGCAAAGGGAACGCATGTTTTCGAACAGCTAATATGCAGCAATCAGAAGGGTGGATAAGCTCTGCTCTTTGTTAACAGGCAGTGTAGATGATGCAATATCAATAGCCACAAAACTAAAGCCTGGCGCCTGACGGAACGCCTCAGGCTTCTGACATCCACCATTCTCACTCTCTCCATGTTTTCAGTGCTATGCACAAAAATGGGAAGGCCAGATGGTCTCGTCTTTGTCAGAGACGCCGTTGTTATGAACGATTCAACCCACGTGAGGAATGGGTCTGTGATGTTCCGCATTGAATTGCCTACAGAAAAGAAGCTGAACAGCAATTACGGATTCACCACTTTTGAAATCATACTCATGAGTCAATGGTGTCATGACTACTGGCATCATCTACACTGCCTGATAACAAGGAGTGGAACATGTTGGATCCCAGAATTCCTTATAGGAGTTCATTTGAACCTGGGTTTCCTCTGCCACACCATGTATATACATATCCGTAAACATTATGTCTACATCATTGTTTTTTAAAATGTTATGTTTAATTTTAATGATAGGAAATTTCCCATCATACAACTTAATCCAACAATGAAAATCTGCATTTTTTCAGATTGCCAGCCACTTTGGCAGCTGCTTGTAGGCCAACACAAACTGTCCAACACTCTCTCTGTGACCTAACAGATGCCAAGAGTAGGTGGTACATCACTACATTGGATGAGCTGCTCTTCTCTGGCAAGCAAATAATCGGCAAAATATTGCTGAGAACAACTTCTACCCAAACTGCAAAAGAGTAGCGAGTAACTGTTGTGGTGTCTCAGGATTATTTAACACTGTATTTATATGAGGCAGCTTGCTAGAGAATGTTACAGACAGTGTCACTGAAACATAACCATGAAATGGCATGCCAGATTGAGAAAACAGTCTAGGCATGTGATTATCCATATTTATATTTGTTTGTATACATATTGCTTCCGTTGCTTTCAGTATGTCCTATTTGTTACCATCTCTCTAGTCTTGAAAATCCAAACCGTTTGATCCACTCACCATTTCCTCTGGTTCATATTCATCTGACTCATGTGGTTATCATGTTTAGCCTTTCTTATCTCAGACTCAAAGGCCAGCACACAGGGTCATGTACTCAGTAAGCCTTTAACCTACAGCATGGCATGTAGCTGTGCTCAAAATCTTTTCAGAGGGGACATGCTGTCTGGGTATAAGGATAATACCATATCATGCCCCATCCATTCAGCTTAACATTTAGATCTAAGTTAAGGGCAAGACCTGGAGGACATATTCTGCCTCTTTGATTGGAGCTATACACTTTCATTGAAGAAAATCTTCATACTAAGCTTAGCGCCTGTCAGAGAGCCACTCGGCCACAAACACATTTATTACACACATTTATTCAGATGCAGATCCAATTTAGTTGTTTAACACAATATAGCTATCTGAGTTTTAACTGTCTGTTTAGTGTTTCATAAATGTATTATTTAAAAAACAACAACAAAAAACAAAACATAAGATCTAACATTAAGTCTTAAGAAGCACTGCAAAACTCTCACAATTACAAATACCAGTGCTGTCAGCATTGGATGAGAATCACTTGCAAGATAATTGCAGGAAAGTTGATTTAATTCTGCTTATGCAGTTATTATTTTTGCTTCTACCACCTGACAATAATTTCTAGTTCAAATTTCATCCGTTCTGTTTTCCAGCACAGAAACTAGTAGCTTCATTTAAACCGAAAAGACCCTGACCAGGCAGTTACTAAAGATGAATAAATGAATATTAAATGCACTGTGTAGTGACTCACATTCACAATAATGAATGTAGTGTTTCTTTGTCCTGCACATCTGAGCACATATTGTGTGACACTTTCCCATCACATGCTACTTGTGCCAGGTTTCTCCCTAATAAAGTGATCCAGTAAGCACGAGACACAGTTTAATGGCATCACTCTTCCAAACACAAATGTGATGATAGTTTGGTGACAATAAAGTGTAGTGAAAGTAACGAGGAGCAGACTTTCACTTAATAGCCACCCACACACCCGAATACAGCCGAGTCTGCCAAAATATACTGCTCTTTAGTGAAAAGGAGAGGAGTGCACACGCACATTTTCATGTACATGAGTATATTTCTGGCTCTGAACCTTCAACATCAACCATATTTGAGGTGGAAATATAGTGAACAGAAAGCAATTTGGTATTTATAATCCTAATTAGAAAATTCCGTTTGGATCATGAAGAAAAAAGTAAGATGCAGCAAAATAATGATGGGTGTTATCATTACTAAAAATTATATATATATATATATATATATATATATATATATATATATATATATATATATATATAATCACTACTATTCTATATTTATAACTGTAATAAAATTATAATTTTTTTATGAATACTGTAATAAAATATTATATTACAGTATAAAACTAATTAGATCATTAAATTTCTGGTTTTTTAAATCTAATACAAAATATGAGAAACTTCACAAGTTACTATTTTAAATACTAGTCTAAAACTGAAGACCTGAATGCTGTTAAAGAAGCAACTCTTTAAGCCAGAGACATTAATCAAGACAACGGTGTGACTGTGTTTGATCAATTTGACGGTCTGCACTATTTTTAGCTCCACCCTTATTTCCCAGTCCTGCTCGTGTGGTAACTGGGCAAGAAACATAACCAAATTCAGAATTGGTACTTCAGTACCGCATGGCTCGGATGTTGTTGGAAATAGCAACAACACTGAGGATTATGGGAAATTAGCTGAGCTGCCCAGCCTGAGCATTCTAGTGAAAATGCACCATTAGAGACACTTTGGAATGCGTGTCCATAATTAGTCCAATAAGATGATTTAAAATATACTGCCACCCTTGTAAAATGGATAAGTTGCATCTGAGTGACATAAATGAAATTGTGAATCCTGTCTTGAAGACAGGAACAAATAATCATAAAAAAGAATACAGAATGTATTTAGGTATCAAACACAACTTTCTATACAGTGATGATTTTTAATGATGATGATGTTAATGTCTTCCTGTATATCTTTGTTTAACCTTCCTAAGCAAAAAACATGCCGAACTGTTATATAATATACTGTTCCATAGATAGATATAAAGAGGAGTTATAAATAAACTATTGTAAAGTAATAATAATTATCCCTAAAGTATCCAGAGGCTCATCTGTAATTGACACGTACAGTAAAGCATCATGAAATCAGCCTAAAGTGAAGCTTTGCATCAAACTTGACAAAAACAGTTTCTATTTACAACACACCGCTTTGTTTAAAAGCCTTTATAAATGTCTGATCAAGATGAACACTTACATAGTGTTACTCAATGAAGCTGCATGTTATGGATTTATACTCAATCACACATGCGGTGCGAAAAATGACAAGGCTGCGTTCCACATCACAGCAAAAGCTTTGCCATATGGAACGCAAAAAATCGAATCAGTTACAGCCGTACTTCTTGCTGGTACCCTAAAAAAGGACAGGCTGTTTTTGAAGTCAGTGTTCAAAGAATAATTTGCTAAATACAAACGCATACCTTCTTCAAAGTCAAATGAATGTCTCTTTTCTGTTTTTAAAAATGGCTTGAGGAGAAAGTTTATTATTTAGTGCTTTCCTTCTGCCTACACCTGTACATTCTTTCGATTACTATTCATCTCTTCTTTTGTTCCAAGGAGTGGCACATATGTTCATATTTCAGTTGCTAGATCTCCAAAACCTCAATGCATAATCATAAAAACCCATTTACTGGTGAAACAGAACCAGAATGAAGCCTGTAAATCAGTTAAAGCATGGTGCTCTGTGATTGAATAGATTATTTTCTGTTTAAGGACAGCACATAAAGACACATATTATAGTAGCTGCAACAGATGCTAAGCCCATTGCCTTCTTGGAGTCTATGCATCAGTGCCCACCTCTCTGGACCACACACATGCACATGTTCGCACACACACCCACAACTCATTGAGAATAGCCAGTGAAAATTGTCTCCGATGACTACTATTAACATGCCAAAAGACAGATGTTAATAGCTGGTTTGCTTGCTGTGGCATTTTGTATCGTGTTATTACCACAGTCCAGATGTCAGAGGGAGAAAACACTCCTATACAGTAGCTCACCTCTCTCTCTCTCTCTCTCTCTCTCTCTCTCTCTCTCTCTCTCCCTATATTTCTGACCACTGCTATAGCCTGCCATTTTCCCTGCCTCTCCTCTGCTATAAGGGGACTGTATTAGCAATTTACTTTGTCTCTAATGGCAATGGAAAGATCTATATAATCCCTCTCCATGGCTACAGTCTAAAACCTAAATGTACTAAACTGTACTTGTCACTGTCGTACCATCAAAGGTATACATTTTGAACCTTTCAATCTCGATCCAGTTCCATTTGAACTCTAGCATGGTTGAACTGCAGTGAGAAAAAAGAAAAAAAAAAAACAAGAGAGTCAACACAACTGCAGCAAGTAAACCAACCCTGCAGTGTATGCTGGCTTATAGCCTGCATTTTTCTGTAAATACAAACTTTTAAGCAGCACAGAGCAGCACTGCTAAAGAAATGCAGTGTGCTCTAGAGATATAAGAAAACAAATGTAGGACACAATACACAAAATGTTTTTAAAATGGTGAAGGTTTGTATAACTTTTTCCATGGCCATATTTCTGATCGACGAAAAACTGTGTTTTAGAATGACATTTCCAGCCCTTTGTGTCCCTCGGCGGTAGGTTTGCTTCTGGTTTTTTTTTATTTTTTATTTTATGAAACTTAACCATACAAATGAAATTTCAACACAAATCAAAATGATTCATTTCAGGATTAACAAACTTACTAAAAGGTATAAAAGCAGCCTCAGCTGAACGTCTTTTCACTGGCTACCCGAGTTCAAACTCTGTATCTGTATTTCTTTACTTCCAATGAGATTTAATGAGAGTTTTATGAGTTACACTTTTTCATATTGTCTGTTTCCCTCTCATTGTTTAATATACAGCATTACTGTAATCTTTGCAACATTTTGATGGTTTGATGAAAGATTCATCCCAGCTCAGTCTCCGTGAAGTGTTTAGGAAAGGTTGGTTGTTCATAGCCATGGCCGGGAGCGCTGTAAGAATCCCTGGGCTGGGAAGAACTGAATCAGTTTGTTGATAACAGAAAGTAGAATAAGATTAGGCTTTACATTAGTGACTTCAGAGTGATGCTTCTACCCACCGCTCTGGCAATTGCCTCTGGCAATACAGCCTTGGCCTTGCCACACACAAACACACGCGCGCACACATACGGATGTGCACATCCTGTGCAATGGCATCATAACATTTTGGAAGCATTCATTCGGTACGGTTGCAGGCCTGAAGCTAAATGTGCTGGGTTGTTAATACTTTTTTCCCCTCACTTTACCATTATAGCAAAATAATGGCACGACTCAAGCAAGCACTTAAGGCAGCATTCGGTTGTACATATAGATCTATATCCTTTGAGGCTAAAAAATCAACCAAATCAAGCGTTTTGTTTGATTGATTTATAGACACTCATAAACATATGTGCTCATTAGTGCAACACGTAATTACAGTTGTTTAATCAAGCAGCTGTTAGTATAGAAACGTTTTACAAATATGAGGCTTGCATTCTGTACTGTAATGTACAAAATGTTTTACTGTATTTTGATAAAAAAAAACTGATGGAAAGGAAAGGAAGAGGAAGCTAAAACAATGCAAACTGCACAGGCTCCTATAATCATATACTATGGCAGATGGCACAGTGTAACCTGTGGCCCTGACAGATTGCTGCCTCTCCTCACCCTCCCAGTTCTGACTCTTCATCCAAGTGAGAGTGTGCATGTGAGAGGGAAAGAATAGGAGAAGTTCGACTCATAGCTGATGAACGTTAAGACATTTTATCATATCATAATATGATTTGAAAAATGAAAGCAAAATGTGTTCCATCAAAGCCCAAACAAAACTCACACCCCATTTAGTTGTGACAAAGCAGACAACTGCAAAAAAAATAAAAAATCTTTCTCTTACCAAGCTGCTAATTATGAACATAGTCTTCCGATAGCTTGTCATTTATAATTCAGCAGTTAGAGGAAGTGAGTGGCCGTAATTAGCCGTGCAGAGCTGTAGTATAACCTTACAGCACAATGTGCAGTGACAAGGGACTGCTTTTGGGGTGACATGACACCGCTGGCATTTCAGCTAGGAATTTCAGCTGTTTTTGTGAACAATAAGAGTTCTTCCTGCTCGAATTGAGATATCTTTTAGCACTTTTCATGAAGAAGTCAGAAAGAGGAAAGTGGGGGATTGTGAAAGTTGGGAGAAGGATGTAGTGTGGTGATCTTTTAATGCTTATTTCCAAAGCTTACAGTACATGTTACACACACAATTTGACTTACTTTCTTTTCAACAATTATCAATTATTCTTAACAATTCATTACATGTTCATAATGAATTATAAAGATATGTATGAAAAACTGTATGAAAAAAATATATATGCTTTTAATAATGGACATTGTCACAAAGCTGTTTGACAGAAATATGTAAATTCTCTGAGGCGATATGAGGAAGAAACCTTGAGAGGAACCAGGCTCAGTAGGGAACCCATCGTCATCTGGGTAACACTTGAATAATTTTCCTTTATGATCAAAAAAGCGTAACTGTGTAACCAGTAAATTTCTTCTAGTTCTTTAACTGTTACTGATGGAAACTGTTTGCCCTCTTTATTGTTTCAAAGTATGAGGATGTGCTTTTACAAAACAAAACATTTAATACTGTTTAATAATAATGTTTAATAACGAGGTATTGTGATCATTACTACCGCAAAGTGGTTTATTTTACAATAACGTCATGTCCAAAAGTGTTTTATTCCTTTTAATTTAAACCACAGTAATTTGCATAGGTTATTATTTTCTTATTAAATAATGATAGAATTCAGTAATTATCTTCATCTAATTTTGTGTTACAAAGTGCTGACACTGGATTCTCCTTTTTAAATATGCTAAATAAACAAATCTTTACAGTTTATATGAATCAGCTATAATATAAACCCCTGTGTACGTAGTTATAGTGTATATACAATAACGTACTTATAACAAGAACATACACATGACAGTATGTTAGAAAAACAGTAATTAAAACCTTATGGTTAATTAAAAAAAAGAGGAGATTCAACAGTTTTATTGTATGACGTGTTATAAAACAATGTATAGTATTTCTGTTGCAGATACAATATGCATTATGCATTAAACACCTTTGAAGTCACGGCTATTACAATTTCAAATAAAATGAGCTTTTCAATGTTTTAGTGAACAAATTTTAAAGCATGTTATGCATGATGTTATAATGTAGTCATATATCTTCAGGCTTTACCAAGCTTATATATATATATATATATATATATATATATATGAGTATGTCACTATGTCAGAACGCAGAACAAATTAGGAGTAAAACATTGAAGAGACCTGCAGACCTGGATGAGAAGGAGCGAACTTCTTTATTGCAGTCAGTCAGCCAACAGATTTCTTTGAGCTCAAGGAAAATACTCACAGCCTTATTCGATCACCTCATACACACGTCCATCGTCTAAAATCCCATGAAAAATCACCTTTCATATATATATCGGTGCCTCTAGGCACCTCCTCTTTTAATTTATATACTTTCAGGCAATTTCCCATTATTTCTCAGTGTTGTGTCCGAAGCCCCTCCTATTCATTTACATGGCTTCTCAGAATTCCTCTTCATTCCGAGAAATGTATGACCTAATATAACTACTTATGAGCATTCATGCAATCGATGCAAAATAATATAATAAACTGTATGCTGTATAAATGCTTGTTATAATGCATTTATAAACAATGAATAAATGAATGCATGGGCATGATGTTGCAGTAACTGAGAGTTACTAAACTCAAACTTAAACTTAAGTATAAAAAGTAAAGAAGAGAATTTAGAGAATTTTTTTTTCTTTTCCTCAGCAGAGTTTCTGGATATATTCCGCATGAGACGAAAGCACATCTCAGAAATCAGCTAGTGGAATAAGAAGATGAGTTAATACTTGTGTGAATTTCTTCAATTGCTGCCATTGTTCAAGTCCATTTCCTTGCTTTCAAAAATGGATCAAAATGTTCTCTGCTGTTTCAGTCATTACATGTATGCACTTGAGATATGTTTTCGATTAATAGGGTTCGATGAAAATCGTGAAAAATCTCTTCAGCTATACAGAACCACAAGACCACCCCATACTGTCAGAATTCCATGAAATAAAGATTTCATTTCTATTGGAAGATGTCACCAGTGTTCCCTGTATAGCTTGTTCTGAAGTATAAATTCAAGCTTTTTCTATTTTTTTTTTTTTTTTTTTTTTTTTTTGGTGAAATGATGCTTAGAATAAAAGGAATATTCGTCTATTAAAAAAGAATTAAAAAGAAAGCCAGCTCTATTAATTAGCAGAGTAATGACACTAAAAAGTTTCCATTTCCGACAATCTGCCACAGAGGACCGAATACACAAATAATAAAGCTTTTCTTTCGTCTGTCTCTATTGTCATTCACTGTTCAACTCTAATTGGATTTTGATAATGAGTTACATTACACTGAGAGTGGATCCTGATTGTTCTCCAGTGACTCCTTACTGTTTTAAGTCTTTACAATGGTTATGCCAAGAACCTACTAAGCATCAGAATATGTATTTACTCTTTAATAGATATATTTTATGTCAATAAATATCACACAATTATTTAGAAATTCGAAAATTCACAATTCCCAAGATTCAATTCACTTTCAATGAATTAGAAAAGGTTAAGGGTAAGGTCTGTACAGTACATGTTCTCGACTTTCATAATAAAATTCAATGCAAGACTACTGACTTTTGCTCATACATACATTTTTCATCAGGTAAGCTGCTCATAAATGCTTAAAACTGTGTTACTCAGTGCATATGGATTTGTTATGCAGTCACTATTTTTGTCTTTCCGTAATATATTCAGCTTGCAAACAATATCGTGTAAATATCAGAATTTCTAAATTTATGAAATATTCTGTACATAATTACATGTTAAATAATTACACACATACTATGAGGTCTCTGATAACGAATTGTTAAATGTAAATAATTGCTTTTGAACACTCAAAACTTATCTACCCAGAGCTAACGAAAGCTTGTATTTCAGTTCTCAGATAGCGAAAATTTTATTAATTGTATAATAGAGTCTATATGCCTTAAAAGCCTTGCTACATCCTTGTGTGTATGTGTGTGTGTGTCTGTGTGTGTGTGTGTGTGTGTGTCTAAATCAATAGGTTCCCCACTAAGACAAGAATTTCTAAAGAACTTTAATATGCCATCTGAATAAAAACATCACTAGCCATCTATCACTTTCAAGTAGCAACTTAAACAAGAGAGAGACGGACAGAACTTGACACCTTACGCACAGAACAACGTGGATAAGACGCACTTTGATGAAGATGTTAATTACAATGTACGACAAAGCAGAGAATTTTCTAGCACACACCACACAGTAAAGGCCACACAGTTTAGTCCCGAAAGAAGACAAGAGAGAGCTTAAGTGAAAGCGAAGCCAGTATTGTACAATTACAGACAACAACAGAGGACAAAGGAAGCAGCACAGGCATCGAATGAATAGACAGATATACAGAATAAAATTAATCAAAATTCTTGTTTGTTAGTGAGAAATAAATCTCAAACCAATACAGAAAAGTGAAAAAATGTTTTAAATAAATAAAATGTAAGCCAAAATTAAAATTAAAATGAATGTATTAACATAAATAAATGGTAGAAAAAAGCAATAAGAAACAATCTATCTATCTATCTATCTATCTATCTATCTATCTATCTATCTATCTATCTATCTATCTATCTATCTCTCTCTCTCTCTCTCTCTCTCTCTCTCTCTCTCTCTCTCAGGAAGTTTATGCAGCTATAAAATGTGTGAGTAGAATTAAACACACTGACATTGCTAGTTAAGACTCTAGTCTGTCGGTCTGATTGTCTGTCTGTCTGTCTGTCTGTCTGTCTGTAAATCTCTGTCTATCTCTTGCTTTTATACTTTTGACAGATTTTTTTCAAGATAAAATGAAAACAGTCTTGGTTGTAATTGAAAAATTAATTTAAAAAATCTCAGAGGAATTGATCATGAAGGAAAGCATCAGATGTTGTGAAGTGTGTGAGTTTGAGGAGCACCGAATGGCACAAATCAATATGAATTTCAGTACTTTCATAAATGTGCAGTATTATCAGGGAGGTAGCTGAGGCAATGTATTACTGTTCAAGGATGATTTAACAACATCACCAACATCAATCATTTCTGTCTGCAGTGCCACAATTCCATCATCTACAGATGCATCAAACAAGGGTGAAGTGTGTGAAAATAGGGAATTAGGGAGTTTATCAACATATTGACTACTTTGGCAGGCAGAGAAAAGAACAAAACCTCATGAGAACACTTTAAGGTCTAGTATTTCTCTTAGTGTAATTTGAGAGGCAGACTTCACTCTTCTGTACTTATTCTATACAATATGAACACAAGATTAAGAAAACATAGTCCTTTATATTTCAATCAATGCATATATATATATATATATATATATATATATATATATATATATATATATATATATATATATATATATATATATATATATATACAGGGTTGTTTTATTACTGTGTTGGGGGATATTGTCCTCCAGCAAGCTGAAGTATTGTCCAATGAATGCATGAAAGTCCATTCAATAAACTATAGACAGGCTAAGAAAAAGAGACCAATATATGTAACGGATACTGAGGTATGCCTCTCTAACTTAAGAGTGCATTAAAGGCAAAAAATAGATACAGACAGAGGAGATGGAGAGTCTGAGAGAGTGCTAGAAAGTGTGTAGAGCTGTGGTAGGGTGTGTTCCATCATTCATGAGTGTCTTACTGGGTGAGAGATCAGCCTGAAGCCTCAACCTCAACACACTCCAAACCAAACCACCAAACACCCTCTATCTGTGCTGTGCTTTCTTGTTCATCCCCACCTCTCACTTCTTATGCTCTCTCTACTCTAGTTTGGCATGCATTTGAAATCATTGCACACACGCACACAAAGATCTGTCTTATTTGTGGCAGTAGAATGAATTTTAGATTGTTAATATTTCTTCTACATCAAGTACATGCATCTTAAACCCAAGCCACAAAAGATCCTTTGAAGCATTTGCCTTAAACATGGGTTTGTTCATAATCATAAAGTGGATACAGGATCATCTTAACAAGTTGGCAGAATATAAAACATATAATAAAAACAATATAAAAGTATATTTTGCTGACACGCTCTCATCTCCACTGCACGCTTTCTACCATCCCGTGTTTATTTCCTGTGAAATCCTGCAAACTTAATTTGCTGGACGAACCCAACCTGAACTAAGCTGCTTAGATTAATAAACCCATTTTCCATTTAACGCGCTGATTTCCTCCAAAGCTGTTTACAGCAAAGAATGATCTGCTAGTGCACTTTAAGGCATATACATTAATCTTCTTAGCCACACATAAATCTATTATCTGGTCATCGACACCAGTATATGTATATGTACTATATATATATATATATATATATATATATATATATATATATATATATATATATATATATATATATATATATATATATATATATATGTATGGGTGTGGGTTCTGATTTGAGTACTTTTTGAGTAGTTTTCCTACTGATAATTGTGTTATCTGTGGCAATTTGCAGTATGTTTGTATGTATCACAAGCAGCCTGCTCTGCTTGTGTTCGTAAAAAATAAAACCAAAAAAAAAATACCAACACACACACACACACACATATATATTCTTGTCTCGCATGCACAAATATATTCTCTTTGTTTGGACATATGTGCATAGAACATATTCCATTCTAGGGTTAGATTCCACTCGTGGCACCCAGGGAGCTGTTGATTTTAAAAAATGGAGGAATTAATTTGAATTCCTTTCAGCCCTTTGATTCTCTTTGGTAATTGAAATTGCATGGTCCGTGGGCAGCTTTAATGTTGTTCTGGAGCCTCTGTGTTCTGCCACTGCTTGTGTCGAAGAGAAAGAGTCTAACTGGTAGGATTTACTTTGACTTGATTAATTCCCACTAGGAGGATGGGGACAAAAGCAGAGCCATTGTAGAACTTTTTTCCCCACTCTTCACCTTCTATTAATAGCCTGTAATGAACGTAATTACCTTATTACATGCTTTTTGCATAAACTCTCTGAGTGGACATAGACAAAAATAAATTTTGAAGTGTATTAAATGATGTTAAAATGGGAAATAAATTATTATTATTATTTATTATTATTATTATTATTATTAATAATAATAATAATAATAATAATAATAAGAAGAAGAAGAAGAAGAAGAAGAAGAAGAAGAATACTCTCTGCCGATTTTTGGCATGGTCAGCCAGTGACTTTGGATTGCTGTCAATTGGCCTCCCAGAGACTGTCATGCCTTCTTTGAACCATTGTTGCGTCAGTCAGCTGTATGGTCTAGTCTTTATCAGCAATCATTTGAAGACTTTGGAAGGAAGGAATTAGTGTTGAGTTTATGGTTAACTCAGAGTGTTCACTGACCCATTAGTTCCTCAAAAACTCTCAGTTGCACAACTGAAAGAACATCATTTACATTGACATTATTTACTGCAGTGTCACCCAAATGAGGATGGGTTCTATTCTGAGTCTGGATCCACTCAAGGTTTCTTCCTCATATTGTTTCAGGGAGTTTTTTCTTTTGCCACCATTACCTTTGGCTTGCTCATTAGGGATAGATGCTAGAGATATATACAGTAGTAACTTAATTTAAACTTAATTTTTTTTTTCTGTTTCATACCTCTGTAAAGAATTGTTAGAATCACTATACAAATAAATTGAATTGAATTGAAAATTAAAATGCCAGTCATTTATTGATAAATAAATTTAAATATAAAGAAATAAATAAAACAAAAATAATGATTACAATAATTGTTAACCATAAAGAAGTCAAAATAGTTCATATAAAGAATAATTGTTATAAATAGTATTTTGTTTCATGTTGTACTATTTGTTTAGTATGTTAGTATATATGATAATGTGATTACTCACTAAAACAAATTCTTTGCATGTAAAGATAGTGTTATAAAGTATTATGATTCTCAAAATGATTCTAATCAAATTTTTAATTAATATATTCATTCATTCATTCATTCATTCATTCATTCATTCATTTTCTACCGCTTATCCGAACTTCTCGGGTCAAGGGGAGCCTGTGCCTATACTTCATATATGTAATACATTAATTATATCCTCTGCAATCGCCCAACATTGGAGAATGAACAAACTGGTTATTGTAAACACTCTTTACATCTGTGGTGAGCAGAAAAGAATACCAGAATGCATGACATACCTGAGGTACATGGGTGACAACAGAAGAACACATTGGGTTCCACTCTTGTCAGATAAGTACAGGAATCGGATACAACAGTGGGCAAGACTGGTGTAACTTGTCAGGTCTCCTGACTCAGCAAACTCCAAACCCCAAGATGCAGCACAGCCTACAAATATGTCCCAGAAGACACGCTCACTTTTCTGTTCCCAATCACCTTCCTATAGATCACACACTTGTTCCCAATCACTCTGCACTCACAACCTTACAGGATTGTTTTGCACATTTACTGTTTGCAAAGTGTATACTGTTACACTCTGTCCTGATGTTTCCGAACTGTACTGTGTCTGACTGCCCAGTTAGACTTAATTTCAGTGTTACCTGATTGTTATATATTATCTTTTTCTCCTACTGCTTTTTGATGGTCATCTGCATTTAACATTGATTTTGCCTCATGTTTTGGATTTGTTTGGCTTGGCTTCATTAAAAACAACCTTATCAGCATTTGCATGATCTTAGTCTCCTCTTACCTGACATCAATCTTCAAATATCTGTTTATGGCAGAGATGTCCACTCTTATCTAGAAATGGCTGGTGGGTCCAGGTTTTCATTTTATCCAAGCAGAAACAACATCTGAGTCTAAAAAGATGAAAAGTTGAAAGCCAAGATCAACTTAAATCATGTGTGGTTGCTGATTCATTGGAATAAAAAAAGAATAAAACCTGCTTCCACACCTTTTGCAGACCAAACTCGCAGACCAACCCCTGGATTATGGTGAACATATGGTTTGCTCTGCTGTGCAGTCTGAGATGCTGTTCTGTTCACTACAGATGGAAAAAAATAGCTATGTGTGTTACTACATGTCCTGAAATAATCAAAAAAGCCTGTCTGACACCATTAAAAAATCATGGTCGAGGTCACTGAGATCACATCACATTGAGATCACACTGCCACCTGATTGGTTGTACAGCTGTCTCACAATAATTGTGAGAAACTATATTCAATATCATAACTATGTTCGTTATCATCACTACTTTAAGACACATTAACCTGGAACAGTTAATATACCGTTAATAATTTCTGTTTTCAGGTTTAGAGCAGTGAGGGTCTTTATCTTGGCTTTAGAGAAGCAAATAGCTCCTTCAACAAGCAGACATATCAATTCACTCCTTCTGTGTTGCAGAAGGACACTTACCCCATAAGATTTTAACAATCCATCACAATCTTTTTACAAAGGGTTTTGACCTATTTCTGACATTTTCAGCATGCAGCTCCTGGTTGTGTGTATCATAAACAACTTTATTGGCCTATATGTCTACGATAACCCATATTGAGTCAGTTCTTATGCTCTTAAATGGGGTTTGCTGACAAACACAGGTATTGAAGAGTAGAGCTGGAGATGTGAAATAACCAGTGATCAGGACATAGTGTTGATATACAGCTCCATCCAAAACCAAAATGCCCCCATAAAGAATATAGCAATGTGGCATAAATGGGCTCAGGCACTGTGCTGGAGTTGAATATTGTTCTGTCTGCTTTCTGATATGCAGTATGAAGTGCTGTGATGAATATACAGCAAGGGGTTATTTATTTATAATGTCCATGAGAGACACCTATACAAACCAAAATAGTTTCCTGGTATGGATTTATTTTGCAAAGCTACAGGTTACACAAAACTATAACAAATAGCAGCTTCATGAATACCTTTTGAAAATGAACCAACGTCTACCATGTTCAGATTCTATTTCATCCTCCTTTTTTTAAAGTTATGGCCTCAAGACCTTTTCCAGGCAGAAAATACAGCTCTCTTTTTCTCCTTCTTTGTCCTTGCCCCCACCCGTCCTCCTTGAATGTGCTACAAAGTGAAAGGAAGCTGTAGTGCATGGTGTTCATACCAACACTTGAACTGTAAGATTATGCAGTTTGTTAAATTCTTCCTCACCTGTATATATGCGACTATATTACATGATTTACCGGTGAGTTTCATGTACACACATTTGTCTTACATCTTATTAAGAAGACCATGACTCATATGCATAGCATCTGTATATACTGCCAAAATCCCTTTTAATTGCTGGTATAATAATGCAGACAGTACAGGCGTAACCAAATAGGAATACATTATTCAGATTGAACAGATAATGTGTTCTAAATGGATACAGCTACAAATCGAAAAGCACACCAGCTTTTCTTTTCTTTAGAAAGCTTGGTAGAAGATTGTGCCAGGGCATCTGGTTGACAGAAGATGTGACACATATATGTGCAAAGGATCTTAATAACTGCCTGATTAGGTTTGTTGTGGCTTTAATAAGGCTACTAGTTGAAATATATTTCTGTGGATACAGTACATCAACTAAACTCTTTGGAAAATATCACGGAGAGATACAACAAAAAAAAAGAGAGAGAGAGACAGAATTCACAGAGAAGCAGAACCTATAGACTATACTGACATTCAAGAAGCAGACTATTAACTAATTCTTAACAACATAGCATAATCTTTCAGCAGTGTCATACCATTATTCTATAAAGCTTAAATGAACTGAATCTGGAATTGTAGCAGGGCTTGGGATGGTTAGTAGTCTCTGGGGCTTTTCACTGTGCTGAAGCCTGGCTTATCACAGCCCTAAACCTCAATTTTAACCCCAGGTACAGTAGAGGAATGTTTCACACTTATAATACAGTATATAAGTGAGGTTACTTCTGCTTTTAACTCTGAGTTATGAAACCCTGCTCCAAAGCAGACTTTGCACTGCTTTTGCTGAATTAACCTTGCATTGCCTTGCAGAACAGTCTGAAGTGTGAAGTCAGAGTATTTAAGGGAAAATATGAGTTATCTGTGGATATCAATGCCTGGACAACTATGCAACAAACTTTAAAAATGGCAAAAAAATGATTTATTTCTAAATGTTAAAGATAACAATGCCTGCTCAGGTGCAGATTGCCAGACCTGTCTGTGTTTATATATATATATATATATATATATATATATATATATATATATATATATATATATATATATACACTTTTTTTATTTTAGACCCAATTGTGTCAAGCCTTTTTTTTTCACAATGCAAAATTTTGTAGTTGTGTGCTGTATTTATCCAGTCATGGTTGTTCATATGACATGATATGTTTGGCAGACACACTTATCCAGAGCAACTTACATTTATCTCATTTTAAGGGCCTTGCTCAAGGGCCCAGCATTGGCAGTTTAGTGGATCTGGGATTTGAATTCCCAAATTTCTGATCGGGAGTCAAATGCCTTAATTAATCACTGAGCTACCACTTCCCTAAACAAACAAATAAGAAAGTTAACACAAAGTTTGGAAACACACAGTGTGACATGTCAGATTACGAATAGTCAGGATTAATTATTAACCCGAGGTAAAGTACAAACAGTGTGAAACATGAAATGAGATTTTGTATAATCATTAGCTATGACCCAGAGTTTTTGGATTTCCATTATTTCAAGGGTAAAATGCCTTCATAGCTGATCTACTTAATATCACTAAAAAATCCAAGTAAACAAGTGAATAATCATGCCGAAAAAAGCCATCATGCTGATTGATCTAAGTCTCCTTACAGTTTGTAAACAGTCTATGAATATAGCTTTGTTCACTGTTTGCAACGTGTCCACTTTAGATTATCTAAACAGACTGTTGCTTTTTTTTATCACCAATTTAATTACCTTTATGTGCACACTAGCTAAGTCTAATTGTGAGTGTGAGGTCATAATTGATTGAAGGCATGAAAGAAAGAATGCACATGCTGGTATTTCTTCCTGTGCTCTCAGCAAGCTCTGATGTAATTAAAGCTTGAGAGTCTATATGAGGAATTTTGAAGCAATATGTGATAGAGGAATGTAATTACCCTCGTGAATAAGTGTGACCCAAGGCGGTTATATTATAGTAAAAAAGCGTCAATTAGTAGCACAGTACTGGGAATTTTCAAAAATAGGGACCTTATGTTGTAACGGGTATTGACATCGCAGATAGTCAATTGAACATACAATTCCTAATTAGAAGATTATTAGTGCTTATAAGATACATAGCTTGTCAACACATTATATAAAATACCATATCCAGAAAACCTGCTAGATAAGCATGCTGTTATTGTTTGGAACGTAATGGGGTAAACATTTGATTTGTTTTCAAGTGCCAGAGGCAAAAATATTTACTAATCATTGCTGTATATGGGTTTATTGCAGAATATAAAATATGATATTTCCTTTTTTTTTGGGCTGAAGTGCTGAAAATATTTTACATTTTACATTTCCCTCGGTTTCCCTACAGTATGTATTACATATATGTAATTAGTTAAATAGCACACAACCTAATAAAAAGAGCCTACAATTCTAGCACCTTTTGCTTAGAAATGAACTTATTTCCCCATCTGTGATGATGTCCATGTAAATATGTCACTATCTTGAAAAAGCAAAGATCTTGTTATTATCTTAAAACAGCAAGTTGTTGAAGACATTCTTTTAAGACTGTGGTTTATGTCGACATGATTGCATCACATCTCCCGTTCTACCCAGCGGTGCTCTTTGGAGATCTGGTGACGGGAGTCAACTGATTTACACTGAACTCATTGTCATGTTCATGGAACCAGTTTAAGATGACTTTGTGAAATGGCACATTGCTGTGCTGGAATTAACCAATACAAGGCTATAATTTCTCCCAAAGCTGATGGTATCCCTGGTCTGTGACTGAGTGAACCACTGATGATGTATTCATTGATAGACACTTCAAAGCACTTTTTTTTTTACGTCACTCTGGATAAGGGTGTCTGTAAAAATGCCATGAATTTGAATGTCAGATGCATAAACAGTGACAATAAACAAATGCATGTGGGAAGCAAATATGCTCAAATAGACTGTAGTACTGTAGCAACTGAATAGTGTATTGTGTTACCAATTTTACCATCTGCATATCACAGTAAACCTTGTGTTCCTTGTAAAATTGCCTGTAAATGTAGATATTTTTAAGAATGTATTTACAAACTGTAAAGCTATGTTTTCTCTATGCTTTCAGCAATATGTGTATGCAAATTCGTGGGCCTCTGAAATCCTTTCTTTATGCCTAAGGCAGTAAGTACTGTATCTGTGTGTGACTGTAACTCTCTGGGCTACCGTAGGGATTTAGCTGATATCAGTCCAGCCATTGCGTTACAGTCAGAGAGCCAAATGAGTCTCATGACTGTCAGAGAAGACCACTGATATAACAACAGGGGAAAAAATTACCTTCAGACCTTCCTCTAGCCAACACACAGAGAGAGAGAGAGAGAGAGAGAGAGAGAGAGAGAGAGAGAGAGATAAAAGATGCTGAAATTATGTTCTGATGCAATATTCAGTTTAAGCTGTTTTTATTTTTATTTTTCTACAGTTTTACATACTGAAAAAAAATCCATTTTATTATTCTTTCATTTTAAAAGGTCTATTCTCTAAGGATATTTACAATGTTTAACACTTTCCTGCTGCAGGAATCCTTAATGATTCTATATAGAATCTTATAACAGAGTTTTTCAGACACTATTCCAAGTAGAACACTTAATTTTCCCATAAACCAACTCTCTCTTTAGTTTGCTGTCTTGTATGTTGTCTCTGTCCATTTGTTTCTATGCATTTTATATAAACTGAACAGGCGCCCCACTGCAACACAACAATTTATTTGCTTCTTGTTGACAAAGTAAAGCAAACTTTATCCTTAACTTGAACATGAACAACTCTTGTTGTGTTTATTCAGCATGTATGCATTACAATTTCCTTGAGTGTTTATAAAAACTCTCAAGCGATGTTAACTTTGAAATACATGCTTAGATATTTTTAATACATGTTCTTTAAAATGTCCTTTTCTGTCTTTTTGATGCACAGCTGGTTTTCTCTAATACCTACCACTATTTATTATTATTCAGAAGACGGCTTATTTCCGTTAATATGAATTCATTCTCCATAAATGACAAAACAACATTTTGTAACCTGTTGAACTTTTAATTTAAGAATGTACTTAATGTCATTAAACCATGACACAAATCCGGAATGGCTCCTTGTATCCAACTTGGTTGAAGAGGCTCTTTAACACATTGGTTCAAAATCTCCTACAGATTTTCAATTGGGTTGTAATCTGGAGACTCTGAAGTCTATATCAGAAGATCGGTATCATTTTCAAATTGTACCTTTCAGTGAGCTGTTGTACCCTGTGAATGGGGCAGTGTCATCCTGTAAGACACCACCCATATAAGGAGAGAAATCTTTCATTATAGAATAAACGTGATCAGATAACTGAATTAATGTACACTGACTCTTCCATTTTAGGGGACAACTGGATCCAAACCATGCTAGCAAATATAACCCCCCTCCACAGTACAATAGCTGATGTTTTTTTTCCTTTAATTTGGCACAGTCTGTGTATAAGATAGCTACATAGTATATGTTCATTTATCTATCTATCTCACAGACTGACCTCATACCCGTGATTTCCTTTACATCCACTATGTTCTGTCGGAATTTCATTTCATCAGTCCTCCTTATGAATAAACAGGTGACCTCATCTCCATCTCTCAGTGTGATCCAATTACTCTCCAGTGTTTAAATGTCACAGTAATTCCATATGCAAAGATGGCCTTGCTTTGTATGAAGTCTGCAGTAAAGGTCTCTCTATTACTTTCATGATTAGTGTGAAAAGTTGATCCGTAGGACATAGAATAAGACACAGAGGGTGGTATTTTTCCAGACTCATTATAAAGGTATTTCTTTAAAAAGGTAAATTTGAACACTAAATAAACTGTTTATGTGTATGATGTTATAAGACAAAATTATGCAAAGAATACATATAGAGGTATATTAAAATGCACTATGATGTGTATGTACTTCGTGTTTAGCCTGTAAGGTACCTTCAGTGTTAGCTAATATGAGCATCTTATAAATTATGTAAATTCTATTTGCTTACCTCAGTTCATTCAATAAAGTCATCATCTTCCCATGGAACACTGACAGCAAATTTGGACTGGAGCTACAAATGAAAGGTGTATGTTTGATAAGAATTTTTATGCATTTATGCACACAGGGTTCACACTAAAGGACTGTGGGAAGGCAGAGGTAGGAAAGCAAAGCTCTCTGACTCCACAAATGGGAGAGAGAGCGAGTGTTAGAGTGATGGTGGAGAGGTAGATAGAGCGATGATGGGAGAGGTGACGAAGCCTGGCAGTCTTGTCACGTCTTTTCAGGATGTGAGAGAGTCAACAGGCCGCACTAAACCCACGTTTCGCTTGGTGCTAGCTGAGGTGTTGCTGTGGTTCTTTCAGGGAGATTTTTCCTTAACCACAAATGTCAAATACACAAAACCACACGAGACCTCAGGCACAGTCACAGTGAAGGGATTTCCATTAGACAGAATATATTATGTATGATGGTTTATTACAACAGATGATACACTCTGACCAATGTTTTTACTCTTTTCCATTGGACTGATAAAAATGTAATGGTATAGCAACTGAATTTACAGCTACCTATCATTTTCTCATCATATAATGTTACAATTAAAAGTAACCACATAGCATCATTATAAGAAAACTGTATATCATAAAATGTGATGCAACTTTTTGATTATTTAAGGGTCAGATGCTCAGACCATGGCCCTGAATTTTTAAACACTTTCAGTAACAACAAAAAAAAAAATAACTGTAGGAAATAAAAGTTTGTCATTCCAACAAAAAAAAAGCATTTATATTATTTATATAATTATATATTATTTATGAAATTTGAAATTCTGTGTTTCTCAATATAGCAATTATGTGACTTGAGCAACGATCACAATCAATAATCTGATATTTTTGGTTTCTGTCATATGTACCCATTTTGTATCCTTGGTCCTTTGGGGGACATTGAAATTCTAAGACATTGAAATTATATTTTTATAGCTACTGTTTTTGGCAAACATGAACTAATGTTATAAATATGTTCTTTACATGTGACATGTTTGTCATACATGATTAGCGTGTTAGCCTCTCACATCTGGGGTTGGGGGTTTGATTCCTGCTTCCACACTGTGTGAAAGTTTGCCGATTTTCCCTCCTGGTTTCTTCTCTCATACCAATGATATGCATTGTAGCCTGAGAGGCTTCAGTGCCACGACTAATTAGGCACAGACGGTTGTCACCCTGTCCAGGCTGTCCTCATCCTTGTGCCCCAAAACTTCCAGAATAGACATTAGGTTCCCCAGTGAAAGGATGGGTGGATGGATAGATGGATGGGTGGATGGATGGATGGATGGATGGATGGATGAATGGACGGACGGACAGATGGAAGGACCGACGGATGGACGGACGGATGGAGGGAAGGATAGACAGACGAATGGATGGATGGATGGATAAATGGATGGATGGACAGACGGATGTATGGATGTATGGATGGGCATACCACTGACTACACTGTATGTGAGTATATTGCTTATTAATTTCATTAATGAAATATAAAATATGCTTAAAGGTATAAATCATTATTGCAGTGTGCATAGAACCATATGGCTTAATATGCTTAAATCAAATGTTTAAATAATTGCTAGACACAACCTAGATATTCCAAGATCTCAAATATGTTGCTTTACTTTCAACCTGCTGAAATAATAAGTTGCTGATCTCTTTCCACACACCTGAATAAGTAATTGCAATCAACCCCATTCAGCTTTCTGACTCTTCATAAATATTCTAAGAAATTTGAAAAAGAAAAAAAAAGTCACAGTTGCCCTTGATGTGCATTTGAAGGATATTGGAGTGAACAAAATATAATTGAATACATCTGATTCCGTGACTGCAAAGCAGAGCTCCTCTCATGGGTGAAGGAAGGGGTGGTGCTGTACAGTTCATTTTACTACTAGTATTGATTAACTCCCATCACATGCCTGAATTAGACACTTGATTGTCAAATAATCAATTGCCATTTGACATAGGCATTTATCTTCCTTCCAAAAGGAAATTCTTCAACTTCTAGAAGATTTGTAATTTTAAGTAGAGGACAGTGAGTCGCTTATCAATCTCTGATCTGAATGACATTAGACTACCTGCCCTTTCTGTGACTCTCTGTGACTTTGTCCCGTGTGTCCTTTCTTTTCCACTCTGCTTCTCTCTCTCTTTTTTTAGTTGTTTGATAAAAGTACGAAAGAGTCTGACAGAAAGTGAAGGATCTGCCATACTTTAGAGGCCAACTGTTCAAGTATCTACACATGTGACAGAAAGTAAATGTGAAGAAGCATTGAGGTTTCTCCAGATCTATTAAATCCCCTCCCTATTCTGGTCATCTATACCTTACTACAATCCTGCAGGAGGCTTCCTACTGTATCTGCCTTCTCTCTCTCTCTCTCTCTCTCTCTCTCACACACACACACAAACACACACACACACACACACACACATTCTCATATATTTGTAGAGCAATATGATTTGCACAATTTTAGTTGTTTTAAAATGCTAATCTATCAATCATGAACAGCAGATGATCAAAATCTCAGATTTCTCAAGAGCAATATTTCACAGAAATTCACACATTTTCAGCATCTGAAAGTTTGATTTCGAGTTTCAATTTCATGGTAATGACTTTTCCCAACCACTTCCTCTGTAGAAATCTTCTTAAAAATATGTTTCCTGCAGAAAACTAATGCACATCCTTTGGGACTGAGCAAGCCATTTTTCTAGCTATTGCATTCAAGATTGGGAAGATGGACTCAATGTCCAGAGGCTATCGCCAGCCAGAGAGGAGGGGACTGTCCGATGAGCCGCGTAATAGTGTTTACAGACATGCACACCGAGACACAGCTTTTGTCTCTCTTTCCTTTACTGTTCTTTATCTCTGCAATAGCTTCTCAACTGCACTGTCTTACTGTCCTTCTGGATTCTCATCATTGTGGTAAATGCAGTTGTAAAACTATAATTCACACTGATTTTATACACACTTTACTTGCTGATCTGAGACAAGATAACTGTTTAATACAGAGAAAACTAAAACAACGTATGTGTGTTGACTTGTTGCTTAATCCGCCAAGCTGCTGCTGGTGTGAATGGACGAGCTCGGATACTAATGCCTTCATGCTGAGTGGATAACCCGAGCTTGGTTCAGACAAGCTTTGATAAATGCTCCTCTTTCCATTCTGTAGCTTAAAATGATTACACTGCTGCCCCTCATTTGAAGGTGATTACTCACAACAACAAACTTAGATTTATTGTTTGAAGGCATTTTTTTTTTACATGAACCAGCTTTAATTAATGTATGCAGTATTCATTCATGTCTAATAATTATCTTGTATCTATGTATTTAGGACAGGCTCTGGCCTTGCTGAATCATGTCCATATTTCCCGACTTGAAGGTTGTTTGACTATTCTGACCTAGTCCATAACATGCTCGGTCACATGTTCAGATCAACCTAATTGAGACAGATGGGGTTTACAGCAGTAGCTTCACAGTGAGATGAAACATCTGCCCAGAATATTAGTCTGAATTAAGCAGATTAACTGAAAAACATACACCCCTGATCACAGGAAACGAAGAAGAAGTTTCCAGAATTCTTCATCACAATCAGAGGAAAGGTCAATTTGACTACTTTGACTTTTAGCATACGCTTCCACACATTCATTCACAACATTTATTGTCTCATTTGTTATCAGCAAGACCCAAATGACTCTCTGACTTTGAAGCTACTGTAGCAGCATTCATTTCCTCTTGTAGTCCAAACGTTATTGATCTTTATGTAATGTCACTGTTGACTAAGGCCAAATCATGCTTTTCCTGTCTGACTGTAGCTGATCCCATTGGTTGTATTTGTCTGGGCTTTGCTCCAATATATCCATTAGAAGTTTGGTGCAGAGGCCTAGCAATTAAACAAGTAGCTTGGCTTACTCAAACTGCTGACTCGACTTCTGCACTCGTGCTCATTTTTAGTGCATGACGACCCGTTAAATTCTAGCCTTTATATGTAATCCTTGAATTAGATTCATGGCCCATAAAAGCACAAGAAAATAAAAAAAAAAAACAAGTTACTGCTGACATTTTATAGGCTAAAAGGCTTAAAATAGCATCACTCTTTGTGGGGCATTTAGGTGGTTAAGGGACATACAAACACATACACATACAAACTTTAAACATTAGACTTTGAAAGAAATTGAAAGAAAAAAAACTCCCTGACCAACACTTTAGTTAGTCTAAAATACAATTTTATGTTAATGGCATGTATTCACCATCCAGACCGATGAGTTGAGTTGTCACCAAATAGTTTTCAGTTCATGTTAATTCACTCTTGCCACACACAATACCCTATATCATTGAAAACTGTAACTATTGTGGTTGTTTGAAGGTTGCCCGTCAACAGCTAAGCATTTAAATAAAAATTACATGTTCAGACTAGTAATATATGCTGCTTACCAGTAGGTTCAGGTTGATGTTTGGTGAAATGCCAGAAGGTTGTTGAGCAGATGTGATTAAAGGTGGTTAGAGGATTGTTAGCAGTGAATTCCAGTTGATCTACATACATTTAAGTTTCATAGATTTCTAGCTCGTTCATGGCTCAGCCCAGTGTATGTGGTTTAGTTTAGCACAGATTAAAGGATAATCATATAGATAGGGAGTGATGAGATAATCTATAAGCAGTAATAAATATTATTTGATTACTGATTATGAAAATACTGCTCAAAATTGGTTTCAGTCAGAGTATGGAGAAAAGGGAATTATTTACATAATAAAGGCTATGTGGTGTTAGCTAAGTTTCACACATACAAGTGAGGATTGATAGAGCTGAAGCAGGATAAGGAAAGATGTGAGGATACAGAACTGTATTAAAGACGTATTTCTCTCTGGAGAGAGAGTGAGAGAGAGAGAGAGAGAGAGAGAGAGAGAGAGAGAGAGAGAGAGAGAGAGAGTGCAAAAGAATTGAAAATGAGAGGCTTCCAAAAAAGTGCAACAAATCAGTATGTTCTGTACTATTCTTACTTCTTTGCCAGAAACCCAAGTGGAGTAGAGAGATTAAAAGTGGAAGGCTGAAAAGGAGGGGAAAGATGCTCATGAATGAAACAGAGATTATCGAAAACTGTGAGCGATGTGGCAGGAATAAGCTCACAGATGAGACCGAGTGTGTACAGGGTGTGTACGTGGAAGCAAAGAGAAGATGAGACTGAGAGTGTAGGTGTGTAAGTGCATGTGTGTGTTTCTCCAAACCACATGACTGTCCGTTAGCAGCTGGGTCTCAGGAGATTAAACAGAGTGCTGAGACTGCAGTCAGCAATGATTAGTGGGCTGCAGTCAAGCCTACTAATCAATCTCAGCGCCACACAATTTCCTCCCCCCAATTCCAGCTTTGATCAGAGGGCAGGGAAAGAGAGGCTGGCTAAAGGCGTAATGGAGTTTCACACTAATGCAGCTCGAGATGGCTGTCTATGAACGGGCAGCTGAGTGCGTGGGACAATGAATCGAGAGCAGGGGAACATGTGTATGTGTGTACATCCAGCTTAGTTAAAATTTCAGTGTGGAGATGCAGAGTACTATAATTGTGGATGAGCATTAGAGAAATGTATTACTGACTGATAACCTTTATTCTATGCCCTCATCCACAGTGTATCACCAGAGGCCTCACTTGAATGATTTGATGAGAATGAAATTCTGTAACTTATATGGCTTTCACAGTCTCAACTCAATGGATGATCCACTGTATGGGAGATTTTGGAGACAGATGTCTTAGTCCTCTCCATCACCATCACTAAAACATTGATTGAGACAAGATCTTTTGGAAGAATCGTGTTCAATACAGTTCTCAGGGACTGTTCCAGAGAGTTGCAGAATCAATGCCAAGGTGCACTGAACCAGTTCTGGTGGATCATGCCACCTCAACTGTCACCTCATACTTGCTCTTGGAACTGCATACCAAAAAATTCGCACATACTTAATTTACCCCACATTCTCTGCCAGTCTCAAATCTCTCACCAGATTGCACTGCAGAATTATTAAGCCTTTCTCACTGTGCTGTTTATTTTCTCATTTAATGACACATATTTTATGCTCATTTTTTGCTTGACTGAACTTCAGCCTTTTTGTGGTTCCTGAGTACTGCTTGATCCGTCTGGCTAAATAGGTTTAATAAAACAAACCTGCACCTGTGTATATATATATATAAATATATATATATATATATATATATATATATATATATATATATATATATATATATATATATATATGTGTTTGGGCTAATCTGTAACAGGTTTCATACTAAGGATTAATTATATATATAATTTAAAAAAGTTCTTATTTTACCTTGGTGCTGAGAGGAAGGAGAGGAAGAGGGAAAGTGAGGATGTTTCCTCTCTCCTATGTTTAATGTAATTATGTGATTCATTCAAGATAGTGACTATGAGACACCGCTTCTCTCAGCATGCAGTATGAGATTACATTCACTCATCCCTCCTTACACCAACTACATTACCTAAAATTTATGCAAAAAAATTATTCCTTGCACTCGATTATCAATATGCTATTAAAGCTGATCAAGATATTTAAATATAAGTGCGGACAGACATTGAGAATGATGATTGATGATCAAAACGTGATGTTCCCTAACACTGGACAGTTTTAAAATTAATGGATGTGTAAGCCTTGCCAAAAGCTGACATGACACAAAGTTTGCTTTGATTTTGATATCAATTTGATATAAGGCTTCGGAATAAGAGGCAAAAGACAAAATTTCACTGACAAAATGTAAAGTTGTTTCTAATAAATTGCTGAAGAAAAATCCCCAAAAAGCTGAAATAGAATATACTACATTGAGCTAGAAAACAACCTAACGTTTCTTAGTAAAGTTCTGGGCCAGCATAAGACACCAAAAATATCTTAAATATGTGCTGTTATAGTCTACCAAAGGGAGGAACACCCAGGTTTTCCATCAGCTCCTGTTTCAATGGTGATGAAAACTTGAGTTCAAAAGCTTCCATAGGTGCTAAATTAATTAGAGATTTGGTGAGTATCACGGACATGCAATATGTTTTACATAGTTTTCTCATTATGCCATTCAGTGTGCATTAAGATAGAAATGATTCATTGTTAAATAAAGGTGATCAGTCAGAAAAAATCTAGTGATTTGTAGTGACTCTTTGCTCTATGAAGATGAGTGGACACAAAACCATGCCAGGAAAATAAAACACCCCACACATCAATACAGCCACCTTTTTGTTCTTTAATTTGTCATCCATTTTTAGGTAGGTCAGCACTGAAGTTGGCATAACACAATCTCACGTAAACAAAAATCTGTCACTTGACACTGTGACAGCAAATGCTTATTGTAATTGTGGATCATGTACGCATGTAATTGTAATTGTAATGAAAGATCTTGTAGATGACATGTTGCTTTACCCCTATGGTAAATGTTAGTGAAATTCCTCATTCATAGCTTTTGGGCACCATAGAGCATGTCTACTACACGATTCTTATCTCTCCACCACTCCAAATATTCATCAGGAATATTTCTCTAAAGACTTTTCATTTACAGAAAAATACCAAAACTCGTCATTCAGTCTGTAAACAATGATAGAAAATCTATAACCTGCTTTTAACTTTCTTGTCAGGTCATACATTGCACCAAAGAACCTGACATTTATGCAAGGGGAATATGCTTTGATTTCATGTCATATATTTTGGTGAGTTTTTACCCTGGTCAGTAAAGGTGTAACCCTCTGTTTTAAGAAGGAGATAAAGCTTATAACTGGCAGACGTGTAAAAATAACAGGCTATATTTGATTGCTTTATTTCTCTTGTTTACAAGCTGTGAGTCAGAGAAGAAGGACTGCTATTGGAGCATCTGCCGGAGAGAGCAACAGAGGACTGGTCTATAACAATCAAGAATGAGGATCCAGGCCAGTTAGGCCCTGTGCCAAGCCTTGTCTGGAGAAACACTGTGCTGCAACCAGATTAGAAAGATCACACTGAGCCCCAGCAGCCAAAATCAAGCCTATCAACAAAACTCCAACAAATATGTCCTGGCATGAACCTGCAAAGTAAGGCAAAGGAATGCAGATTATTACTATGTCTTTTTTTTCTATATGTTCGAAATAAAGATGTGAGCTCCCTTATAAGGGAACTTAACACTATATCATGGCTTTGACATGGGAATGTTTCTGCAAGAGTCTGAAGCATGTGTCGATACATGGCAATTTTAGTGGCCAACGTAATGTCAGGTGACATAGCAGGGTGCGTCAGCAAGACCATAAAATTAAATCTATTTCACAGAATCCCTGACTTCTTTGTTTTCACAACGCCATTTGTCTTTTTAGCATTGATTTGTTTTGTCCAGAGTGGTGAAAGCAAGGCTTCTGCACCCTGTAGATGTATGTAGTGAGACATACATCTGCCGCAGCGACTCTGATCATAGGCATCACAGGGTGAGTTGGTGGTAACAGAACTTGAGATGGATATTCCCCTATCTCTCACCCTCTCCACTGACTCTGAGTTTCCTGGTCTTGATTCAGAAGCTCATTTTGTGATTTCTTTTCAGGATGGAGCTCCAATGGTATAGTTCAGCTTTTGGTCTGCGCCAGTGGTCACGATAGAAGTAATGCGGTCTCATTGGGTTACATATTCTTTTTTTTACATTTACATTACAGTTTTTTTACATTTACATTACAGACATGCACTCAACTCCAGGTTCCCAGGTCCTTCAGAGTTGATCCAGCCCTGTCCATACTGAGCAACTGTCTGTGCCAGTGCTACACTACCTTGTTGGACAGGCATTCTTCCACAGTGCGCCAATGTTTCAATAGCATCAATGTTTCCACGAAAAGAAATGTCTCAGGTTACGTATGTAACCTAGCTCCCTGAGAAAGGGAACAAGATGCTCTGTTGCTTTGCCAAACTTCTGGTATGCCTGAAAATTTTCTTTAGAATTTGGGGATTCCCTGACATATATACCCTTTTATGGTATCACTGAGGTGCCTCGCTATGTCACCTGACCTCACGTTGGCCAATAGAACTGGCGTAATTTCACATGTTCTTCAGACATCAGTCTCACATAACCGATGCAATAGCCTTAACATCATGATGCTGTGTCTCGTTCCCTTTCTGAAGGGACTGAGTTACATACATAACCTGTGAGGAATTATCACTGACATTTGTTACACTTGCCAGCCTCTCGGCAGATACATCCATCTTGGTTTAACAAGTTTTCCTTATTTAAGTTTAAGAGGCCTCTTTATAGACAGAGGCATGAAGAAGAGTGCTGTTTCCGAGTCTTAAACCACATTCAGTTAAGCCAGAAAAACAGAGAATGCCATTGAAGGGAGGTTGAGTCTAATAAAATGAAAGAAATTGTAAGGAGTAGCAGATGGATAAAGAAATGGAACATGTAACAAAAAGGGTGAGATCGAGAGGAAAGGAGATAAATAGAAAGAGTGATGGAAAGAGAAGGGAGCGGAGGAGAGAAGCGCTTTGAGTGGATGTGCTGGCAGATGGTGTTCACAGAAGCGTGATCATTTGGCATTTGTTCGCCAAAGTGTTCATGGGGAAAGCAAGAGGGAAAGAAAGAGAGAGAATGGCAGTACTGTACCGATGTCTCTCTCTCTCTCTCTGGCTTTCTCTTTCACATGGGGACATCACTGGCTGGTGTGTTACCATATAATTCACTGTCTATTTATTTGATGTGTGTCCTCCTGGCACATGCCCAAGTCAGAAATCACGTGCCACCTGACATGCCTACAGACTCTTCCAATCTACTGCAGATTGTCATGCAGTCATCAAAAACAACTCAAATGCAAACACCATGGCTAAGGTTCATATTCAACCAATTCATTGCTCCACTGACTGCAACATGTCCCCTAAAGTGCTCTTTTCTTAAAATTCTTTTAATGGATTTCCATATACATATAGACAAATGATTACTTTCTTTTTGCATTTTTAAACCAGGCTCACCCACTACTCATAATCATTCATAACTATACATGTGAGTTAGTAAGATTGAGGTCTCTAATGCATAATGACAATTGCATATCTAAAAACTGACATAAATCCACATAAGCTGACTGCTTACATGAGTTTTCATGCCATGCATACAATGTATTGCATAAGTATATACTTCCCTTGTACATTTCTATAACCTCAAACTAATACATAAAAATGTAAGTTGTTCTTACATAAAAATCAAATTAAAAAAATTGACTCTTGTGGTCAAAGATACATAATTACCTAACAACTGCATATCTGAAAAAGCAAAATAAACCTGCACCAGCATTTAATCATTTTCAAGTCATTTTGGCATAAAAAAATCTATCAAAATATACATGAATCAATTTACATCAATTTACATAATGGCTAGAAGAATATCACATGAAAGACCAGCTGAAAATATACGTAATACATATAATAGGGTTGTTATAGTGTAACCATCATAAATAGCAGCTTGTTGTGTTCATATTACAGTGAATAATGGGAAGCTGTGTCACATCATACTCTCATATATCAGCTAGTAAAACATTCGATTGTAACAAGCAATAAATCCTCTCAGAAGGTGTCCTAACCGTGACATATGTCAACAAACATCTATGTCACAAGAATCAGGTGTCATGTCGGCTTAACTCATTGAAAGTGCGATCTTTATGACAGCTGACAATGTGAAATAATCCTATAACACCAAAAAAGCCAAACAGAACCAGAAAATTCCAAGGTTTTAAAATGTCATAGATGTCAAGCCATTTGTCATAGTGGGCTTATGCAGGTGTTATGACCACCACCCTTGAAGGAAACAAAATCAGTTCTATTGTGTCTGCTTTAGCATAATTTCTTCATAATAATATTTGTTAACCAGAAGCACTTCAGTTTTCACAGCAGCACCCATGAAGGTCATTCTGTACTATCAGACAATCTATCTATCAGAGAGAGTGTGTCATAATCAGAGCTGACTCCTGTGTTTCAGCTGCTTCCCTCTCACTGATAGAGACACACACCTGCTTGAGAGACCTGTCTGTCTCTGAGGCTAGCAGTGCTGTTAATGCCTCTGTACTGTGCAGGCTAGAGAGGGCTTATTAAGAGTGTTCTTCAAAGAGAGGATAAGCACAGCCACTGCTGAGCGTAAAATATTACAGAAATACAAAGATCCAGTGCTGCATTAGCTGGAGTGTTTGCTGAAGCTGTAGGGGAGCTATGACTCAAAATGATAACAGATCAAATTGATAATGGTCAGACATGAGGAAGATGAAGTGAGCAAACCAAGGGCTTGTGATTTTTAAAGATGAGCGTATTTTATGAGGAAGATTTATTGACATTCTTAAAATGTAAACCATGTTAAAATGGGTGGATGTGGCCATGTGGGTATAGCAGCATGCATTCATTTGGGTTGGGATAAATGTTCAATACAAACAAAGAAACAAAGAAACAACAAAAAAAAAAAAAAAAAAAGTAAGCAAGTCGAGACCTGAAGTGTTTTAATTATGTGTGGAATTGCCAAATTTCTCTAGATAAACAGTCAAGACTCTCGGAATCTTACACCAAATTGACAAGAAGGGAATTTTCCAGCACTTCTTTTCATACATTATGCATTCGTTTATATATTTTTTCTTATTCTGATATTTTCCCCTTTCACTGCCCTTAATCATCAGTGCCAAGATCATATTCTGTTCTCCAGACTACAATAAGTCTCTCTCGGTCAACATGTAGAATCAAATATCAACATGCACCAGGGAAAAAAGAAATCTTATTTTTTCTTAAATGGCATATATTACACTCCACAGAAAAAGAGTTGGAATTTTCTACCACAGTTCTTAATTAGAAGTCTTAATCCTTCTTAGAGGTTTTGTTCAAGGAACTAGAAACGGTGCTAATACGTTTTACTAAAATGAATCAAGTCAATTATTAGTGCGCTGCTCAATATAACATAAATGGATAAATGTGTATTTAAATGCACTATTCTAATTTAAAAAGCTCTGCATGAGTATTTTTTGCAGGAAAGGTTATCTGTATTCAGAGTATGGTTACACATATACTTAAGTTGATTTTCTGGGTGCACTATTCAGTTTATTACTGGTTCAGTTCACACCTCTGAGGTTGCCAGAATGGAACTGTGATGGAGTTTTTCAATAGTGTCGAGAGAACAGTCATTAAATATACACTTGGCATGAAGCCTGAAAAAGAAGAGGATGTGCCTGTGCTGTTCATAATTTTATCCATAGAAAATTTAGTCCATGAGATACTAAAAAGTGTCACAGATTAAGATTCCATCTACTATGCTGTCTGTGTGAAAAAAAAATATTCATGTATTTAATATTGGCCTTAAATGGCATTCCCTTGTGTGTATATTCCCCCATATTTACTACCCAAAACATACATTTTAACCCAGTTTGGTTACATCAAACTGTCAGAAAGTGGCGCTGGACTTCATACTATTCCTCACGTATAATGCAAGGAAAATCTAGCTTGTCCAAGGTTAACATCACATGTAAATAACACCTAAGGAAATAATCCTGCATGCTGAACTCTCATATGAGGTAATAGTTAAAGTTATTCTGCACAGTATTAATACAGTAACTCACTCCTTTCTATACACATGTATCTAAACTTTCAATAGCTGCTCAAATTTACCAGAAATCTAAAACCCAAGGCAAAATCTCCAAACTTTTCATGGATTTAAATAGTTATAAAGTTCCTTATATTTTTACCTAACTGTTTTTTTTTTTTCTTTTTTGCCTCTGTGCACTTTGACAGCTTGACTGTTAAATGTGTGTGTGTGTGTGTCAGGCGCTGGTATCCCACCATGGTGTCAACCTGGCACATGGATTCTGGGAGAAGTCCTGTCAGAGAAGAGCGCTGGAGAGCAACCTCCTTCCAGGAGTCCAGCCATTCTGTGCTGTCAGCTGACTTGTTGATCCGTGGTGTTCATCTTCCTAATTGTGACATTCAGTTCTGAAAGATTTAATGATCTTTAATGAGACAGTTTCTGTCTCTCTGTTCAAACTAATCAACTAATGCATTATAAATTGTATATATTGCATTTATAAAGTTTCTCTTTTCAAGTCTCAAGTTTAAAAGAGTACTTTAAGCACCTATATACAATACAATTCTTGTGCTACAGTTTTACAGTCCTACCCATTGCAGAAAAAATATATCGAATATAAAACTAACAATTTATGCAGTCATAAATTGCCAAAGTGGGAGATATTGCACATTCATGAATATAATTTATTAACATACAGTAATATGGCAGGTAAAATGTATAAATAAATAGAAAACACCACCAAAAAGATAATGATGTTGAATTCTCAATTCTGATTGGTCAGAGGTGTTTCTAAAATGGTTGTAATTCAAACTGTTTCTATAGTGACAGCTCATTCTCAGGGGCATGTAAAGGATGTACAGTATAGTGGAAGTGCCATATAATCCAACCCTAATTATGAATATAGGATTCATATTAATTAAAAATAATTATAGGAATTATATGATTCCCAATTAAAAATAATGAATTGTTATTGATGATCAAAAACGATCACTGGTGGGTGAATTTTGTAATAAGATGTTTATGTAGCATTTATTCAAGGAATTCCAGAGGTCAGCTCTTGATAAAGGTCAGTAAGTCTTCTTTTCTTCAGGACACAGGACTTTGCACTGTGTGCTTTCTCCGTAACATAACAAGCTGGATCATTCATTATGAACTTCAAGAGGAAGGTTAAAAAGTGTTTCATGATGACTAAGAATGACACTTTATAGCTGCTTATATTATGAGGTAAATAATAACATGAGCTGACGTTGTACTGATATTCCTCAAAATTATATGTAAGTGTAAATGGTGAAAATGTATATGTGGTGTCATTCGGTTATTACGGTGGCCGAGAAGTGCAAAACACATTAACAAATCAGAATACACATTAACAAATCCAAAAACACAACGACAAGTCAGACAACCCAGAAACGGTAGTGTATCGTTTTTGAATGGAAACTTACCGATCATTGGACAAGACACCTGTCACTCAAGGTATACATAAAGTTCTACAGTCTGCCGCAGGGAAAAGTTGGAATGGATGGATGGAATGGATTACTGTGGATTAATTCTGTTATTTTCTTATATTTTAACGGAGAACTTTACACATTACACATAAGATTCCATACCTGTATATCTTGAGTGACAGGTGTCTTGTCCAATGATTCACAAACTATACCAACCGCTTCCGGGTTGTCTGAAATGTCGTTGTGTTTTCTGATTTGTTAATGTGTTTTCTGATTTGTTAATGTGTTTCGTGCACCGATTCAGACAACCCGGAAGAGGTTGGTATAGTTTGTGAATGGAAACTTACCGATCATTGGACAAGACACCTGTCATTAAAGATATACAGGTGAATGAAAGGTGTCTCGTCCAATGATGGTAAGTTTCCATTCACAAACTATACCAACCTCTTTCGGGTTGTCTGACTTGTTGTGTTTTCGGATTTATTTGTTTTCGGATTGTTTTGCACTTCTCGGCCACCGTAGGTTATACATTATATTTATTCGAATACTCAAGAAAAAAGAAACAAAACACTTTGTGCTGTTATATGGAAATATTTAACCACCCTAGGATTGTAGAAATTGTCCCAAATTGTTTTGACTGTCCAACAGAGTGACGTTTCCAACAGATCACATATTATTTTGAAGCACTTCTCCCACTGGACACACTTTTTGATCATGTGGAGAAAACAAATAATTCTCCCAGAGTCACCCAGATTACCAGTGGGCAACTGGCTCTAATTCATCTTCGAAACTGTTTGTGTCATTTTGTAATCAGTAATAATAGTGGTGCATGATGAATTATTGTGTGCAGTGAAATGTTGCTAGTAAGGGGAAAAAAAGGAAAAAGCTACACAAAGCTTCTTCGCCCTTAAACATGTGGAGACACATGCTCAGCCACTCGCAACCCAAAATCAGCAGATACAAATTGCCTTCTTGGCTCTCATGCATCTTCTGTTAATAATTATTTCTCCTTGTCATCAGCACAAGCACATTGCAGGCTTCCCGCCACAGCTGTACTGACGCCAATCGCTTTTTCTCTCTCCCCTTGCTTTCTCTCTCTCTCTCTCTCTCTCTCTCTCTCTCTCTCTCTCTCTCTCTCTCTCTCTCTCATTCAGCCCCCCTCTTTCACCCCCTCTTTCTCTCCGTCTGCCTCTGGAGCTAAAAGCCAATTATTCTCCACAGATCCGCAGCAACATTTCCCTCCATCATTCCCTTATAAATTCAGCCCGTGCCAGGAAAATTAAATTCATATTGAACTCGATAAAGGGCAAATTATCAGTGCTTTGTGGATTTCCTTATACTTTTGGTGGCTGGATTTCTTGCAATTTCCCCCTCCTTTATTGTGTCTGATTTTTCAATTGGCAATTAGAACTTGTTTTGGCACATGGGCACAGCACCTGTGTTGGCAGCATTTCTGAGAATGAAGAGATCAAACACACACAACCATTCTTTCACACACATGCACACACGCCTCCGCACACACACTAACACATTATTGTCAGTGTCATCCATCTCCCCTGCATGGCATCGCAAAAGAGATTATCTTCCATCAGCTTTGGCTTGCTTTCCGCTCTCATACTGAACAACAGTCAGTAGTGCACTGGATTTCAACAGGATACATACAGAACCCCACTTCATATCAAGTGCCTGTTTACGTTTCCTATAATGTCAGTTCTATAATAATGCTCTTATATTTACAGTAGAATTACTGTGTGTTACTGTTGTTTTATAATTACCTGTTCTTTTTGCTGGTTTATGAAGAGGTTAGAGGTAATCAGTAACAGCGATCAGGACCCTCTCACCATCACCTCTCTTGATTGACTGCACCAGTGCAGCCTGACGACTGGCTATTATCAGCTTCAAAGCCCTCACGCCAACAGGAGTTGCCATGGCAGCGCTTTGTTGAACGGCCAGGTTTCATGCAAGATGGGAGTTTGTTGCGGACGCCCATGGACAGGTCACGTTACAAATCGATATTGACTAGCTTAGAGATTCGGAACTCATTAATGAGATGTTTGTTTTAAATGATGGTCTTAGAGTTGCTGCAATCTCATGCAGGCGAGTGAATGTGCCTTGAGCTGTGTGCTGTCAAGACATAAACGCTACTACACAACCGCTCAAACCTACTGCAAACACTTCCACCGCCTACAGCAGATTCACTCTACACAGACAGCATGGAAATTTTCATTAATGAGGTAAAACATTATCGATTATCTTGAATGAGTAGAGACATACAGTAATTGCATTTTATATGCTCTTAGTCCGGCAGAAGCTCACTTAACATACACATGTAGAAAAAATGTTAAATGTTTCACAAGGGCAAAATTCATTTATTTTACATGATGACTTAAACGTACGTTTAAACACACACAACGCACGCTCACTTATGTTACTGTAATAATAATATAAATGCATTCCCTTATAATAAATCAGACATTATACTGTTAATACTCCAGTACTGCACTGGCACGTTCTTACTCTATATCCAACGTTATATATACTGAATACTGTAGGTTTTGTATTTTTAGCATTTTATATCATCTGCTTTTTGGATTGCTGTGTAATATCTGAATTAACAAAAAATAGCTACCGATCTATCTGTCTGGCTAGTCAGCCATCTCATCTACACTTAAAAAATAAAAAAATAGATTTCTTGGGATCAATAGAAACCTTTCCCCAAAATGGTTCTATTTAGATTCCTTGTTGAGCAATGAACCTTTTATACTGTATTAAAACAGTTTTAAAAAAATCTTTTAATGAATGTCTAAGGTGAAATAATCAATACCATTACGTTTTTGGAATTGCTTCTACACGTAGATAATGCTGCAAGAAATTTGGATTTAGAAATATTAATAAGAATAAATTACCCCTAAAAATCAAAGAAACTAACAAAAAACTTCTAACTAGATTTCAATGAACCCTTCAAAATACTTCTGTATAAATAACTGCAAATGATACAACCACTTTAGGTCTTTTATAGTGCCCTAGTGTCCTTTCAGGATTGTAACCTTCTACAATACACTGCCTGTATTGCCACCTCACTAGCTAGTTGTATTTGAACAAACAACAGCTACCAGCTGGGACAAAATACCAATGCTCTACCATCTTCCATGCACCTAGTGTTGCCCTACTTGACAGGGGACAGACCATGATGATAGTATGAACACTTTGTTTTTTGTGTTGTGCCTCTCAGGAGCCTATGAATTAACCTACAATCAAAAAGGCGCTAATAATATACTATATATTACAGTAATGTTGAATACTTGATACTGCTTGGTCAGTAAGTGTTGACATATACTATACTAGCTGATAATCATCTATACATCCATTTTCTGTTCTTCTTATCCTACACAGGGTTATAGGGAACCTGGAGTGTATATCAGAGACTCAGAGAGCGTGCGCACACACACACACACACACACACACACACACACACACCAATTTATACACTCTGGACATTTTAGAGATTGGACTGGAGGAGAAGGCATAGCTGTAACATTAAGACAATTATATAATGTATAAGTCTCATTTCAGACTATAGTGCCGTCCTAAGTCGGTAACCTAGTAAACCAGTGAAGATGTATTCATTGACCAACTTAAGCTCTGTATTGTTCTCTCTACAAGAGAATTGGTTCTGTACATGATTGCATTTAATATTGATTATTTACTTTAACACACACACAAGCCACCAATGGGTTACCCAAACTAGATTAAATGGTTATGGTATGAGATATTTATGCACAAAAATGCATAGTATGGAAACATTTTTAGTAATGAGACTTTATTTTTGTGAATTTATGGAAGGAGTCTTCATTGTCAGTGCTTTGTAACAGAGCTTAAGCTAAAAATCAGGATGGCTCCATGGATTCTTAAGATAAAAAGCTGCATTTTTGTCTTACTAACAGGAATTTTTGTTTTGAAAATGTGACTTTAGGTAAATACAATGTATGTGTCATTCTTTAATAAACAGAAAATGTAATCCCTATGATATAAGAGGAATACAACAGTATGAGACATTCTATATTTTGGAAAATAATGACTGTCACACCTCCCTGTCACTGAATATTTTTCAATTCCAGCATGCCCTGTTGTGTTTTATGCCTTACATACCTTCATCTGACTCCTTATACGGTAAAAACCGCATGACAGCGTGATGTAATCATGGGTGGGTCGTCCACAGAAAAGCGCTCTGAGAACTTTTTCGCCGGTAGGAGACAGCCAAGCAATAACCATTAGAGGCAGTGAGTGCGTTTACATGTACAAAATAATCTGATAACTGCAGAAAATCTGATTTTGCTAATAATTCAATGAAGACATTTACATGCATTTAAGTAATGTAATAACAGAGAAAACTCTCGGTCTACATGAGCCAGTCAGTAGTAGCATCTCGACAAATAGCGCAGTGCAGTTATTAGTTTAATTCAATTCTCCAGTACTAAGGTGGGAGTGTCGCCACTTTTTAAAACAACTTAAACTATTTTATCGATCAAGTTGCAGAGTAGGGCTTATAAGCGTTACAGTATATCATTTCATTTTATTAATGTATACATTCTATATTTAAAATCCATTGTGTTATATACTTCTTGTTGGCTGAGTGAAACCACGACCGACTCGAAGTTACTGGATTCTACGGATTATTAATTATTTGGAAGTTTGGTTGTTTGCCCTTTGAGCACAATTATGGATTTTAGAGTTTGCCAATAATTTAAGCCATGTCCCTTATCTGCATGCCACTTCCATTTCGATGCCAATGGATGTACTGGATGGATTACACTTTGGGTCAGGAGATACCTTATTAAAAATACTTTAGTTGTCTCTAGATTATAATAAATGCTTAAAATAAAAGATTCATATCAAGTTTTTATCGCATTACTAAATTTGTTCCTTAAACAATCATTTTTAATATATATTCTTTCTTGGAGGTACTGTTTGTGCATATCTAGCATGGCATTATAACTTTAACGTGATGTGCTCACTCAGTTTGACTAGCAGAATTAATTGGACAGCAATGCTGAACTTTAAACAGCATCAATCTTTTCCAGTGCACTCTTCTCTTTGGAGCACATAAATTCTGCTTTTAGAGCTTTTAGCACTTAACATTTAGATGTTCACTAGCATCTTTATAATGCCACTTCTGCTATTAATAGAACTTGTATATATATGAAAAACCTAATGGGAAAAAAAAGATGTGGCAATAATGTATTGGGCCACCATTTCACAAGTCTCTGAAGTATTGAACAGACATAAGATATTAGTGGTGGAGTCTAACACAGCACAATTAAATCTTCTATATGTGTTCAGTTGGTTTGAGATCTGATGGCTGTAAAGCACATAGCATACAGTATGATTTACATCATTTCATACTTATTATACCATTCTGTATGCCCTTGTGCAATTTAAGAAGAATAAGCATTTATTTTGTCACATATACATCACAGCAAAGTGCATTGTTGTCTTCAAATATGCCAGCTTTGGAGTTTGGGGTCAGAGCACAGGGTCAGCCACAATTCAGTACCTCAGGAGGAGAGAGGGTTAAGGGCCTTACTCAAGGGCCCAACTGTGGCAAATTTGAAAGTGCTGGGACTTGAACCCTGTTCCTCCAATCAACATCCCAGTGCCTTAACCACTTGACCCACCACTGAACGGGGGGTTGTTGTCATCTAGAGACAATTTCCCTCATGATACATATGTTTCATAGGATAAAGGTGATCAGTCAGAGTAGCCTTTGTAAAGAATCTTTGGTTTAAGCAGACCCAAACCATGCCAGCTATTTGTTTGTAAGGAATTGCTCTATGCCATATGTAAATTTTTATTTGACATAAAAAAATACATCCATGAAACATATTTTCAATGTACTCATTAAAGTCTTACTTTGGAATGAGAACCAACTGAATCTGTCCTTAATGAACCCATGCATAACAACTGTTTTCTCCTCCTTTCCTCTTTCTCTCTCTATAGATATATATCTCCAGACTGAGGCTCTGGCCATCTGCTGTGATATTTCTCCAAGGATGAGGATGCCTTCAGCACAACCTTGGCATCTGGCATAAGTTCGAATCATGTTATAACAGCGTGTTCTTTCTGAGGAGCCACAGATAGGCAGGACTTCAAGAACTTGCATATAAGTGGTCTGAGGAGGATATGAAGACTGATAACAATCCAGGAACACTTTGACCTGTGGAGACGGTTTAGAGAGGGAAGCACTGCAATTTATTTATTTATTTATTTATTTATTTATTTATTTGTTTATTAAAGTGTATTTTACAGGCTTGTGAGTCTGATGCTTGGTTTTAGGGCTCACTCTGCAGTGACATTTTCTCTCTACAACAACAGCTCTGTCACAGACATTTGGTATGATTCAGTTGCAAGTATCAACAAATGAATCATGTTCGCATGGTCCCTGAAATTCGTGCTCAATGGTACGTGTGTCAAAACCTTATAATTCATTTGTCTATCTATTCCGCCACTTGCTGTAATCATTCACTGCAGTGAATTGGATTGTTTATCGAATGTGCAGGAAGCCACACATACATGAGCATTAAACAAATCTGCACATACCTCTCCTGTTCTCCACACCTCTTAGCTGAACAGCTCTAGGAGCAATTTTCCTCTCCCCTAATTTGCATATAAACATTTTTCCTCTGCACCCATAAATTTGCCTGGAACACTTGCTTCAGCACAAATGTAAAATATATTGGGCACATTAAAGGTTAGGGCTAAAAGTCTTCATCAGCACTCTGTCAATGATGTGGAAGTCTTGTGTGCCCTAAAACCAGGCTCAATATGTAATTAAATACACATCTGCTTTTACAGTTTTTTGCACACAAACCCTCACAACACTGTGCTATTTGCATATGCATTAGTGTGTTTACTACACTATTGTTGCTTAATTACTATCCTTGTCTGCTTCAGTGCCCTTCCTGTGCGCAAAACACTATAGCAAAAGATAGTGTATGTGCATATACCGTAATATTATTTCAACATGTTTTTTTTAACTCTGCACGATAAATTAGAAACAAATAAGAACTACAATCTACTTGTATACGTTCCCATTATTGTATGGATGTCAACAACAGGTTTTTTTGCACTGTTTTTCTCTGTGTGATCACAGCAGGATCTTCTCCCATGAGCAAGCACAACAACCACTGCATGAGACAAATAAATGGCTTTAATAAGACACATGGCTCCCATGCTAGGTACATGATTTGTGCCTCAAAACCCAGACACACATTATCAGCAATCTACTGACAATCTCAATGTGTGTTTGTGCATACGTGTGCACATATTATGGAGGCTTAAAAATAATTTGTAGAATTGGGATGTGCAGACGTGTCCAGTAAACACAAATATTCACAATATATATATATATATATATATATATATATATATATATATATATATATATATATATATATATTTTTTTTTTGTTCTTTCTTTCAAAGGATTGCAAGAACATAGTTAGTGAACTTAGAATATATATGACCCAAGGTGCCAAGGAACAACGTAATAGCCAATCAATTTATTTCTGTATGGTTCCCTAATAGGACCTGGGATGTTAGTTGACAATTTCACAATGTTCCAATAGTATCTGGGGGACTCTCTTGTGGCAGTAAAACAGCTAACACAAAATAAATAAATAAATAAATAAATAAATAATTAAAATTATATAACACTAGTCTGCCTCAGTTGCCTCATCTGTTCTCTGATGGGCTGCTCTACACCCTGCATCTGAGGAGCTTTATTGATCTCATGGGGGCCCAATGGGATATTTTTCTGCAACAGTAGCAACATAAAAGAACAGCAGAAAAAAAATTACACACAATTCAAACAATATATTAATGCAATAGAATACCAAAAAAACCCATTTCATTATACCCAAAGCATAAGGGATAAGAACATAATAATTTAAATAAGAACTACACAACTTCCAGCATTTTCTTTATGTGTTTCTAATAGTAGTTTCAGATGTTATGCCATTGAGAGCAAGTAAGGCTGAAGTTAGTATTCTTCTTTCGGATCTAGTCAAATGTATAGCCTAAATAATGCTCGATAGCCCATCATGGTGGAATTATTCAGTAGCTCAATAATGACCTCTAATTTTGCGGGCAGCCTTTTTTTCTTCTTAGGGAAAATGAATTCATGAAAGCAAGAATGGCAAGGCTTTGACCAATAACTGTATAAATAAACAGAGTTTTCTTTACTGTTTTTGAGTTATTTCACATGATAAAATGTAGTGCATTAAGATGCTATTGAGATACTGTATACCCTATATTTTATGCTACTGATGCATTCAGCATCTTTGTGAATATTTTACATGAGTTCTTACAGAAATATACTAAAGTCTCTGTGTTTGCTCCTTCGTCTCTCTTATGGCTGCACTGATAGCAAGAGGTCAGCCATTGCCAAACTAAGAGCAGTTTGCCAGAGGGATACAGACATGACCTTTATAATGGAAATGCATTACTTGTGTTCCAAAAATTCCAAAGCTAGATTTCCTTTCTGTGCTTGTTCTCACTTTTTTAATTTATTATTATGTGAAGAGTATTTATGTATATAATGTAAAACTATTACTACTATACTAAAATCTAGTTCTAATGTTTTGTGCCAATAGATAGATAGATAGATAGATAGATAGATAGATAGATAGATAGATAGATAGATAGATAGATAGATAGATAGTTAGATAGAAATTGATAGCATAGTCTTAAAGTCCAGATTTCCAAATATCACATTCGCATTAATTTAGCTGATTTTATATTTTCTTTTCTTTTTTGACTTGTATTACACAACTACAGAGTGAATAAAATGGTTCAACTAGTATTCAAGAGATGGTATCCAAGTCGTTATTTTGTGACTGTGACCCCACATGAGTTGACTTTAAAAATCCCTGCTACATCAGGCTCCTTCTCTGGACATTCAACCCAAGGGACCCTACAAATCTACACTTACGTACCTGGATTTCTGTTCTGCACTCACTATTTTTACCTTTGTTTCCAATCAATAAAGGAACTAGTAAGATTCATATATCAAAATTGTCATGATGGGTTGCAAAATGTCCTAAAGGTGCGGCTTGTAAAAGAATAACAGACAGCACTAAGAATTGCTGATATCATACATATCTGAAGGGAGACTATAAGCTCAATTTCAGCAATGTCCACAAGTGACACTCCTCTTAGTGCTGCAGCCCAGGAGGTAGTCAGAGCACATGTCAAATGTCTCCTGATACCTTCACGTATGATTCTTTAATAATTTACTTTACCATTTACCACGTCATACTGTGTATGATTGTACATGTGAAAAATAATGTGTGAATTGAATCTGATTTGATTTGCTATTTTCTTTTGATACCAATCAATAAATAAAGAAACAAAAAAAAAACTCTATTTCTAAAAGAAAAGAAAACAACTATGTACAACTATGTTCACCCATGTACAGTAGAAATAATTGTTTGAATCTTAATTATAGTATAAATAATGTATGAATGACACATACAATGTGCAAACAAAGCAAACAAAACAAGCAATGACTCAAGAATTGAATCAGAACAGAAAACAAACACATAAATAAATAAATAAATAAATAAATAAATAAATAAATAAATAAATAAATAAATAAATAAAAGTATGAGGAGGATTGAATCCAAGTAAAGAGAGTGATATTTTTTATTTTATGACACTTGGGTTGAGTGGGTAATTAATGATTATTCATCTTATATAAACACTTTCCAACTCTACATAGTAATACTTTCTATTGCTTTAATTTACCCAGGCACTGTGAAACATATTGCCAGCAAACCAAATGTCACATCATTACAAAAATACCACCCCATCAACTAAATTGGAAACAAGTCTTAAGTAAAATATTAAGAAAATGGATTTATCCTTGAGATACTGCGTATGTGTCATCATTTATCAACATTTATTGGTTAATCTACTAGTAAATCTTAATCATTTAAAGTAAAATTTACTGCACTAGCAGTAATTAGTCTCTACATAGCTAGATTTGATGGCAAGTCTTCAATAGCTCAGACATTTTTTAAGGTTTACAATGATCTTAGTCAAGCTGTAGAGTTCCTATACATCATTCCCTTTGAAACATGTGGTTTAGACCTAATACAGGAAAAGAAGAAGGATAATTAATGGAGAAAGAAGATGGAAGAAAAGACAGGAAGCTTAACAAAAGTGAAAGGACATAGAAAAGTAAAAGTAAAGAAGAATGTGAACTTCATCAAAACTGTACTGTAGGGAGTCTGTAACATCTTTTAATTGGCCTTATGTTCCATTCATAGATGTCTGGTAACTTGTGAAATCAATCCACCTTCATAGAAAAGCCTGCTGACATGATTCAGAGTTTGGTGGGGTTTTGATCTAGGTCAGAATTCTCTCTGCACTTTTGTCACATGCAGCATGTAATCAAAATCCAGACATTAGCGAAGCTTATCGAATTATTATTTACTCGGCATATATCCCCAGTTAGAGAGTTTGAGCGCTGATTAAAGCTGTAATGGATGAATGGTTTTGTGAGATGGACAGATGGATGGGTGGACGCTGTAGTGCAGTGTCGCAGGAGTTGAGAGCAGCCCTATGCCAGCACTGCTCTCCGAAGAAGAGGAGGAAATATGGGCTGTTTTATCGCTTTCCTATTGCACAGATGGGATCTTTTAATTCTCACTGTATGAAGTAGCAGTGGTGATTCTCCATATGTCAGATTCAGTGGATTTTTTTTATTTATCTTTTTCTATTTTGCTGCATCTGTTCTTTGTCTTGTTTTGTTTCGACATGTAAGTGTGTGTATAAGAGAGAGGTCACTTGCAGCTCGTTGCTAATCACTGTTCAAGGGGCTTGCTAAAAGCTGTTTAGCAGAGGGTTCGAGACCGATTAATACCTTATCCATGCACTTATCTGGCTGTAAGAAAAGATGTTCAGTATAAAGATAGATTGCTCTGGATGGTCCGACATGGATTCCTTGCTTTTGCACTTTTTTTTAGTGGATAATCACCCTTGAATGCTATACTGAAGAACTTTTGCTGTAAGACTGAACAATCTTTGAAAATAAACAGTACTGTCAGATTTAATAGGATACAACTGTAATGATTTAGACTCACCAGCTGCATTAGGAACACCTGTACCCCTGTACAGTATATTCAGGCAATTATCCAGCCAGAGCATATATTTATGCAGATACAAATCAAAAGCTTCTGGTAATGTACCCTGGCATTGCATTCTGCTGGATACTTATTGGACATTTTCATTCTGTGTAAACTTATTATAGTATGAATTGATTATTGATTTTTAATTTTATATCATCTGCAAGTCTCATATCAAATATTTCAGAATGCTACTGGCCTTTAGTGTGAGACATTTTTACCTTATAAATACCTTAGAATTTTTACACAGAATTTTAGTGGTTGAAGATAACACTTTACAATTTTAGATGCTCATGAACAAGCACTTGGGGCAGTGAAAAAACTTTTTTCCTAATATATTTATTAATATATTTCCCCTCTAATATGGTAGGAAAAACATAAATAATTAAAAGAGTATCTACTTTCATATGAGCCATTAACCACCACTCTGAGGTGTGACAAGACAAAGAAATACAATGCTGAACATGAGCACTCCAAAACAGGCAAAAATTTTAATTTTTGACATCTGGTTAAACATGGCATTGGGAGAAAAAGTAACTGTGTATTGACTGTATGCTTGATAATGATACAGTAGATGAGTTGGTTTGAGTACTTCAAAAACTAGTGATCACAGAAATATTCATACAGTCAGCCTTTAAAGTTTACACAGAATACCCAGAATAGTCCAAAATCCACATCTTGTTCCAGAACAGAAATGTCTTAGTTAGTGAGGTCAGATGAGAATGGCCAGACTTGTCTGAGCTGAAAGCAAGACTTTGTTACCTCCAATATCCACGCTTTGACAACTTCATGGAGACGGAAAAACATCTTAGAATATACAACATGTCAAAATGTGGGATAGATAGGCTACAACAACAGAACACCACAAAAGGTTTTACCTCTTTTAGCCAAGAACAGGAATCTGACACTACAATTGGCACAAATGCACTAAAACAGCTGAAGACCTGGGCCCATATTCATGACAATTCGTAGTGCAAAGTGTTGCTTCTAGTGGTGAAGTCCTAAGAAAATTCTTTGAAATGTGGGTGTTTCCCCTTAGAATAAAAGAGATCCTAGTAAATATAAAAGTTATTTACAAAGCTTCTTGACCCTTAAAATAGCTTTTAAGTTTAAAAAAGTCTTAGCAGTAGAGAGGAGGACTCTAAAAAGATTTAGAGTGTCTTTGGGTAAAAAGTTGGGTGGGTAAAAAGTTAGAGGCAGTTCCTGATTTGCTCCTTCGGTTTGGGCAGGCTGTGGTCACCCCACCTTGCAGCGACACTCAGTGGCGCTGTCATTGGTGCTAAACTGGCACTGTTTGACCTTGAGTGACTTTGTTTGATTTGAGTGTGCCGGAATCACGGGGCCCCATTTAGCTCAGCGCCCCCGACAAACTACCGACATTCCAAGAGGGTGTAGCCATGGAAGAGCTCATCTCCCATCCCCCTTCTTTGTTAGGTCCTGGCTCTGTGTTTGACCTGAAACAAGAAGTCTTGTAATGAGAGGAACTATCAAGTTACCCAAGTGCTCAAACCCCCGGTATGCGCCATCCACTGCAGGTAAGGTAATATCAAAGCTCCTAAATTGCCCCCTTTATTGCAAGCGCAAGGTGGCATAATTCTTCTTGGGGGTCAGTTTTTGAGAGATGTATAGGACCGGGTGCTCCTTCAAACTCAAAAAACTTCAAAACCCATGCAACACATCTGTGTGGATGATGAAGGGAAGGTAAAAGTCAGGATTCCTCAGGACTTGATGGTTGACCAGGGCTTCCTTGAGGCAGTGAAAGGCTTGTTCTGTGGCATTTGTCCATTGTACCTGGCCCAGTTGGCAATTTTTTGTCAGATCTGAGAAGGGGAAAGCTACAGAAGAGGAGTAACATCGATAACATCTGACCAAGCCCAGAAAGGCATGCACCTGTTTTTTTTTGGTCATGGGAAGGGGTACTCCTTTACTGCTTCCACCTTTTTCTCCTGAGGATTGAGGAGGCCTTCCAATGCAGTACCCCAGGTACTGTGCTTCAGTCAGCTCCAGATAGCCCTTGCGGGGGTTAGCTGTCAACCCTGCTCTCCAGAGGGCCCCCAGGACCTCCTCCAGGTGGACCTGGGTCTGACCACATGGAGGAGTGTATGAGGATGTTGCCCAAGTAAGCCACAGCAACCTGTGGTTGGGGTGGAGGATGATGTCCATTAGATGCTGAAAGGTGTCTGGTGTCCTGTTCTGCATGCTGAACAGGAGAATTTGGTACTGCTAGCGCCTGCTGGTGGTGCTGAAAGCCACCTTTGGCCAAGCGTCATGATCCAATGACACCTGCAAATATTTTTTGTGAGGTCTAGGGTGGAAATGTACCAAGCCTTCCTGAGTCTCTCCATGAGTTCATCCACTTGGGGAAGTGGCAGCTGTCAAACTTTGAGACCTGGTTGAGCCTCCAAAAGTTGTTGCACTGTCTGGCTTGGGCATCACGACTAAAGGGATGGAACACAGGCTGGCGTATTCTTTGATGAAGCCCTCTTGCAGCATTTTGGCCACTTATTCCTCTGTTGTGGGCTTCCGGGAAGTAATTATGCCACTGTTGTATCACCACCCCAGAAGGGGTTTTGATCTTATGCTGGACCACGTGCGTGCGGTCTGGCATGGTGAACACGATGTCGGCAAGCAGGTCCACTGGCTCAGAGAGATCTTGGTGTTAAGAGATAAATTCCTTCTGCAAGAGGGCACACTCTTGGGGATCTGTGCCGACAGAGGCAAGGGAAGAAAGAGCCGGCAACAGAGGTATCCACTTTTTCAACAGATGTGTAGGGTATAATTTGGTGTCTGCACGCTAACCGGTTTGCTGCAGGTGGTAGATCACACTCCTCACCCTCTCAAGGACTGTGTAGGGGCCCTGCATGTCCTGCACGAAGTTGACAATGGAAGGGAAGGGCAAGGGCTGTTCTATCCAGGCCTCCTGGGTCACATCTATCCTCGAGGTCGCCGTTCAAACAACAGGTTCAAAAGGTTGAAGCCGGTAAGTGCATTGGCATCCTGCTCTTCCTGAGACATATAAGCCAAGCTATATAAGCCATCTTATTTTTCTGATTGGTTAGGACCGAGAGGCGGCGCTGAGGGCGTCTGAAAACCCTGGCAAATTATGCCCCAATAGAAGAGGAACGTTTAGTTTGGGGAGTTTACCAGTAGCGGCCATTCTTCAGTGGGCCTGTGGATCCGGACCTGTGAGGCAGGGATGTGCATCGCCATGAACGCACAAGACCACCAAGGTCCCGCCTGCTTTGCTGTACACGGGCGAATATCTGGCTGGGCAAGAGATCATTCTTTGTATTCTTTATGAATAAGGGCCCAGGTGTTTGCACACTATCACACTATCTAGTATCATGTGGGCCCAGGTGTTTGCACACTATCATACTATCTAGTATCATCCTCAAGAAGATGGGCTCCCTTCTCAGTGTAGTTAAGCATTATCTTCAGCATACTTCCTCATACAGTATATTTTTCTATTGTCCTTGCCATTGAAACATCTAGTTTGCTCAATTGCTAATCTAAATTTATATCCAGATTCTTGTAAAGCTGTTTTTTTTTACAATGTTAAATGCCCATACAAATAAAACTGAAATGTTTTGCTAGTAGAATTTAATCAATTTGAATGACTTTGAATGTGTGCTACGAATTATGATGATGATGATGATGATGATGATGATGTGGCAAATTTGTTGTAATGATCTGTTGAAATCAAATAAATCATGCTGTAGTTACAAATAAAATGGAATAAAATGTCTATTTATAAGTAAAAAATGTCTGATACAGTGAGTCATAGTTCTGCTTCTTGATTAATGAACTCTAGAAATGTTATGGCGTTTGTACTTTTTTATATATTTTATTTTTTACCTTTTTTATATAACTTTCTGAAGTCTGAAGTCAGTTTTCAGAACATGTAGATCCTGGTCAAAGGTGTGGCTGATTAATCTTGGCTGCAATAATAATCATGTTCAATTACAGATCCCAAGGGGAGGTAGTAGGATGCTCCTGATATGAGGGAGTGTTTCTGTTTGTTTGCTTAATTGGAAAATTAAATCAAATGGCCGAGGTCATATAATGGATTTGATGATGATGACGACGATGATAATTATTATTAGTATGTGTAATCAGATTAACAGAGACAGAATCATAATATTAATAGAGTTCACATCTGTGCAGGTAACAAATAAAACACAATGCCTTCCTTGAGTAGGATCAATCATAATATATTTTATCTGAACAATGCAATCTTGACAGGCAGTGTTTTTTTAAACATGAATTGTAACCTGAGGAACCCTGAAACCTGTGATCACTGGAGTAATAGTAACTTATAATTATCGTTTGAAGGGTGCTGAGGTTTACATTTTTAAGATGGTGTCTGTACATGCTAGAGGGAAGTGTTTAAGAATTTGTTCATCTGATTGGAACATTCTGCATTCAATTCCCAGCACTGCCTAATTTCTACTGCTGGGCCTTTAACCCTTGACCCTTAAATGCTCAGCAGTATCCTGTCTTAATTATGAATTGCATCGGATAAAATGTACTAACTGAGCAAATGGAAATAAGACAGAATAGAAGTAATGTGTTCTATGCTTTATATGTAATTCAGGTTCATAAACATATAATTCTTGAATGTATCTACATATGCAGCATACCAAAACAACAATAAGAAACTCAACTATTTACAGTTAAATGGAAATCTTCTGAATGGCATACAGAAATACCTTCTATCGTTGTTTTCAATCCCGGTAGTGGTGTGTTTTGGACCCAGCGTGGAGCCGCGTATAGAACAACACAAGTCAAGTTTGACTTTTTACTTTATGCAGTGGTGGGTAGATTCCAAAACAAACCCTAAATAGTTATATTTTGGTGGAATGAACACCTATAGTGACATATAAATCAATACAATTAAGTTTTAATGTCCGGTAGCTGATAAAACTCAGATACAGAGGTGTGCCATCATGTGCCAACCTGGAACAGGAGAGTGTGCCTCTAGAAAAACCTCAAACATGAAACGGTTAATGGTGAGATATTATAAAATAGATTTCTGGAGTTTTTAGGCTTTCAGTGCATGAATTCAAAGAGATATACTGTCTAGAATTGAAAACTTTTGACATGGAAGTTTTGTTTTTTTTATTTTTGCTGTGTTCTATTTTCTCTTAGTCTGATTTGGTGTTATATATATATATAAACACTTTTGGAGCCATCTCATGTGTTAGCTTATTATTTAAATAAACCCTGATAAACCTAAAGGTTTTTTTTTTTTTAAAAAAAAACTCTCTATAATATCTCTGATACCTAATAGATAAATCAGTCTTAACACAGTTAATGGTGAGATGTTATAAAATAGATTTCTGGAGTTTTTAGGCCTTCTAATGAATTAATTCATATGGATATTCTCTCTAGAATTGTCAGGCAGAGTTTATTGTTTCTTTTTTTTGCTGTGTTCCAGCTTCTCATACTCTGACCTGGTAATATATATACTTATTTTAACAATTCTGCAGCAATCTCACAAGTGTTACCTTTATTTTTTTACCAGAATTATTTAAATACACTTGGAAAATAGGCCTAGGGTGGAAGAGTTAGGTATGCTATTAAATGACTCAAGACAGTTAGCTGGCTTTTATTAGCTACCATAGTTTTCACTAATTGCTTTCTGCATTATAAACATATGAATATGTGCACATAGGGAAATACGGATAGCCACAATTAACTGCCATTTTTCTTTTAACCAGATCTGTCTGTAATGTGATCTACTCTCTGCTGCAGGAAACAGGCTTAATTAAGTGGAATCCCTTTTTCATGACATTGTCCATAAGTGAGTTAGCCACGAAGGCCTCCGCCAGGCAGCATTTGTTTTGCTTATCTTATTTGTGTCTCTTCTGCACAACTATGGTGATTCAGCTTTGTGTTTAAGCAAGTTAGCTTGTAAAAAAAAAGCACACAATGAGATTTTAATAAAGTCTCATTTCTCCGTCTCTTGTTTTTGTCTGTGGAACCGCGTTGATCGCGCGTGCTGGATGTGCTTCTGTCACTGTTCTCAAACAATATCTTTACATATGTCTATATAAAACGTGCATGGTTTGACTTGGAGTGCAGGGTTTTTTTTGTTGTTGTTTATGGTAACTTTATATGAGTGCATGTGCATGTAAATCTGAGTTGTAGAAGCCTGCAGTTTTTATAGGCCTGTTAAAGCTAAGTGAGATTTACTTCCTCCATAATGAGAAGCTGGAAGCTGGAGGCAGAGAAATGGCAGAAAGGCTGACACTACCCCAGCCTCCTATTCTCATTACAGCCATATGCTATAAATATCACCCCTTGGACAGTAAGTCCATCTTCACGTACTGAGCAGCCCGTGACTATTGGAGTTAGATTTGACCGGCAGTATTTCATTTGCATTTCTTAATATAGATATTCTTTTCCCCACATAATTGTCACAGCTATTATGGGTTAATTTGTTTCTGGGAATGTGTTCATAATAGGGTAAAAATAATCACCACCTTAATGTTTGATCTGTGTAGCACAGCATTAGGAAAACAAATAGTATTTTAGATTAATATAATTATGATGTCAAGAAAAGAAACTGTGTCCAACTGCCTGACTTCAGGAATCACAGCAGACTCAGAAAACTGTGGATCTCTTTTTATATACAGTACATACTAAAGGGTGTTGTTCTAAAGCACATACCGTACTAGTCTGAATATTTGCATTTGAGTAATAAAAGTCAGCTTATCTTATACATGAGTTTTTTTTTGTTTATGTATGCACATATGTAACTGGAATTAACTAATATATTCTTTAATGTTAATGCAGCTTGTCTTAAGAAAATCCTTGCATGTGTGCTCATCGATATCAGTGCTCTCGAGGTTGGCAAACAGCTCGTCAGCTGTACATGATCAGGTCGAAAAGTTGAAAAAAGAGGCCAGATGGCTAGCTTTTGCTTTTTTGCAGCTACTGCTGGCACTGCTGCACTGAGTGATGTGTGGGTACAGGAGAGGAGCCAGCATCAGTGGGACCACAGTGTAAAGGGATTCACAGAATATTTATACAGTAGAGCTATTCTTTGGCATTCTAGCTACATTCATTTCTTGAGCAACTGTTTCTTGAGAAACCGCAAACCTGCTCAAACAGTTTTGATGAATTTGAATTAATCACCAATATCCCTATCCTTCTAGTGAATATAGTGACTGTTGTTGATGTCCTCTGTTGTACATACAACATAGCCTAATGTTCTTAATCCAGATACTGCATTGTTTAAACAATCTACTGCAATCTTTTGTAGTACACTACATTTTAAATGGATCGGGATGTTAAACATACCTCACTAAGCACTTTATTAATAATTATTATATAATACAGGGTAGGGCGTCCTGTTTGCCAGAGATTAGATTGAGACTGTTTGCAGATCCCAATAAATCAGCAGGTATACAGTAGAAAAACTAGCCCATCTGGCACCAACAATCATGCCACAGTCAAAATCAGTGAGATTATGTTTCCCCCCATTCTGATGGATGATGTGAATATTACCTGATGCTGATGCATGAATTTATTCATTACAGTGATGCCACACATGTGGCTAAGTACAGGTGTTCCTAATAAAGTGCTCAGTGAGTGTATATTTGGTTTGGCAGTCTAAAAGTAGTTACGACTGCATCATGGAGGACTAAAAAGTAAAAGAAGAAGAAGAAGAAGAAGAAGAAGAAGAAAAAAACTTTATTTGTGACATATACATTACAGTACAGTGAAATTCTTTTCTTTGTACATGTAAGAAGCAAGGGGGGCACGGTGGCTTAGTGGTTAGCACGTTCGCCTCACACCTCCAGGGTTGGGGGTTTGATTCCCGCCTCGCCTTGTGTGTGTGGAGTTTGCATGTTCTCCCCGTGCCTCGGGGGTTTCCTCCGGGTACTCCGGTTTCCTCCCCCGGTCCAAAGACATGCATGGTAGGTTGATTGGCATTTCTGGAAAATTGTCCGTAGTGTGTGATTGTGTGAGTGAATGAGAGTGTGTGTGTGCCCTGCAATGGGTTGGCACTCCATCCAGGGTGTATCTTGCCTTGATGCCCGATGACACCTGAGACGCCCCGGGACCTGAGGTAGTTGGGATAAGCGTTAGAAAATGAGTGAGTGAGACAGAAGCACATCCGAAATCACACACTAATACATTGTGCCATGCAATAGTATTATAATGTGAGTAGGTGCTCAAGTTGTTCACTTCAAGGACCCGGATGATGCACTTATTCAACCTAAAAATCAAAGTGTGGAATGTGGGATACTTCATGCACTCAACACTCACAGCTCGGAGTACGTAGTGGAAGAGGGGCGGGGCTACTAGGCACTGATGCTGGATGTAAAAGAGTTTTAAAATAATTGATGACATTTCGGTGAACAAGACATCTTACAAATGTCTTTTAAATTATCGCATGCTGTGTGACTTATTTTTCAAGATTTTAAAAATTTACGAAATTCTGATAAATCTAGTGGTGACACATTACATTTGATGCCATTTTTCATCAACTGAAAAGCGGCTTAATGTTCCAGCTAGTAAAAAAGTTAGTGTTCCATTTAAGGTTGATACTATCCTTCTAAAATCTATATTGTGGGTGGTAGAGAACATAGTGTAAATGAATTTGTTTGAAGTACATCATTTGGGTCACAGCTTTTATGTAGGAACCAATTGTGGTCTTGAGGATTCATCCTACATATGGGAGTATAATATGTCTTAATGTGAATAGTCTTACAGTGACTACCATTCTGATTTTTAATTATGGAATAAGTCATATAAAGACTTGATAGTCCATGATCCGATTCTCATTCCTCATCTTAAACAGAAAGCCTGGCAACACTTAAAAGACAGGCAATTACAAAGACTTCTTTTGCTATTTCTTTTTCTCTCTTCCTCTCCTCTTCAGATAAGAGTCGTGTTCATATCTGCTTGGCAGACTGCATCTGTCATATGAGCCCTCAGGCAGAGAGCGTGCGTGAGAGGTCAAAGATATAAACTGCCCCAAGTCTCAAACCATTCAAGTGAAAGAGTTTCATTTTTTTTTTCCTTCGTGTTACACCCTTAGTCATTGCGTCATAAAACATATTCACTACATTTTCGACTAAAATATAGGTTGCCTTCTGGCATTTCTTACTGTTGTAGTCTGTGCATGTCTAATATATGCTGCCTCTGCCTCTCCTTCTAACTTTTTCAGGAAGAAAAACCCCTGTCCCATCAAGCGGCGTAAATAATATGTTCATGCACTTGTCTGCTTCCTTTTGACAGACAAGCAATCATCTCCTTTCTTCAGGTCTTTTTTTTCTCTCCATCTTGCCCTCCTTTTTCTGCTCCAGACAAAGAAACTCTTTTTCAGAAAATATCTTCTCTATTAACACCAATTCTTGTGAACTACATCAGACAGCTTGAGGAGCATTGTGTCATCGGATCAATCCGCATGTCAATCCACTGCGATGATCAAATCCTAGTAAACAGGAAGAGAAAGCATGCCAGCTATCAGATACTAGGGAAAAATATGCAAAAGATCTAATTGCCTCTCTTCAAGTAAAGTAACATATGCTACACTGTAATCTCTTTCATTCCCTCGCAGAGACAAACACACCACACATACGCAAAGATAAAAAGGCATTAATTCTTCTTGCAGTTGTATGATGGGTCATTATTCAGATCTTTGGAATTCATTCAGACACCACACTGTGTGAACCAGTGAGGAAGACAACAAAGGTTACTGTTGGTATTCTGTGTTTAGCCAATACCGCCTGACTATAGAGCCCACATCATTGTGACATTTCGCCGCTCGTCGCTTGCATTGAGCTGAAGACACGTCGGGCTGCTTTGTTATCCCTGTAGACGTAAAACCTATAATTGGAGTGCAGCAGCCTTTGTGGTAGGACAGAGTATTGTTTTGGAGAAGTCGAAAATAGATAAATAAATAAATAAAACCTGTGTGTTATTAACAAGGCCACTAAAATGCAAAGTATAACATTTTAATACACAGTTGCCTAGAATGTTTTAGATACCTCATTATCATCCTACCACATTTTATTTTACCATATTTATACCACAGAACTGTTGAGTACTTGAATCCGATTGGTCAAACCGGTATTGATTATTTTCTATAACAGCATTTCTTAGAATAGTGCTAGTGTCATTCAAACCACTGGTTAACACTAATGTGATTGTGTGGTGTAGGGGGTATTGTGGCTTAGTGGCTAGCTTGTTTGCTGTGCATCTCCTTGGGGTTGTATTCCCAACATTCCCATATTTATGACAAAATTGATACTGTCTTTACACCAGGTTCTTACTGAAGCCTAACTAACCTACAATTATCAGAGCTATTTTCAGCAAAAATCAATGCTATTGACCAAACTTCATAAACAAACATAAAGTTAGTCCTTGGAAATAAATAGTGTGTTGTGGCCATGATATACGTTTCAATACATTGATCCCTGTTTGTGTGATGATTGCTTTAAATCCCAGGGTGAGAGGGAACAAGATCCATGAAGTATTTACACAATCCAATTTTGTGTAGTGATCTTTATTTTTAAATATGTATGAGTAGAATTCTCTGCTAGATTTTTACAACCACATAAAAATACATGATAAGATCCATTTTTGTAATTGAATTTAATTACCTGCTCATTAGAACACATAAGAGATTAATCAGTAATACTGTACTTAAAGATAGCACTCAGATGGCTACATGACACACACATGAGCGCTTTATGAATACTGAATAAACCAAACATAAAAATTTTAAAGGCTAAATCTAATTTTTATAACAAGTAACAGATTTTTTGACATAAAATGGCTTTTCAAATTTGAAATAGTTAACACTGGGTTATTTTAAACCCCGGAGAAAACAGAATCCAGGTTATCTAGTTTGACACTGATCATAATTTACACAGAGTTAACAATTAATCCTGGCTATTCATAATCTGTACTTTACACTGTACTTTCCTAAACCCTGGATTAACATTCGTATTTGCATATTTGCAGTGTCAACAACCGTGATTGGATAAATACAGCGCACTACCTTTTTAAATAACTTCTTGTCTCAAGCTTTCACATATGTGAAAAAAGTGCACTTTGTCTAAGCAGGTATTGTTATATTCTCCAGATTTCTAATATTGGGGCAGTGGTGGCTCAAATGGTTAAGGCTCTGGGTTGTGGATTGGGATTCAAGCACCAGCACTGCCATGCTGCCACTATTGTGCTCTTGAGCCTGGCCCTTAACCCTCCCTGCTCCAGGGCGCTGTATCATAGCTGCCCCTGCACCACACTGACCACAACTTCCAAAGTTGGGATATGCGAAGAAAAGAATTTCACTGTGCTGTAATATATATATATATATATATATATATATATATATATATATATATATATATATATATATATATATATATATGGTGATAATAAAGGCTTCCATGACCTTCATTAAATATTTTTCTTTTTAAGTTTGTTGCATCGGATAAGCGGTAGAAAATGAGTGAGTGAGTGAGTGAGTGAGTGAGTGAGTTTGTTGCTTAGTAGCCCAGGGATATATATATATATATATATATATATATATATATATATATATATATATATATATATATATATATACCCTTAATTTTTCAGAGTCACATATGTCCCCCTCGCTACAGCACTGGCCTTTGTCGCGACCTACTAAGCCATTTGTGTAAAGTCTTGTCACGTCCTGGATTTCATAGGATATGAGGAACATGCTGTTTAATTTTTAATTTGCATGTCTTGTGCAAAGCATTTAGCTAACATGTGAACACTATATTGTTTCATACTGTACAGGTTTGGAACAAAAGTGCTGCTTAGTCTGCCTTCAGGCAGGGTTTCATACATCCAGGGAAAAAGCATTGCTAGCATTATAAATGTGAGTAAAAAGTATAAAGTTTGTCTACCCTGGGGTTAAAAGTGGTGTTTATAACAACCATAATTCACTGTTAAGTCCTAAAGTTTTGTTCTGACAATAACAATTAAAAATTGTATTACAGTACTAGGACATTTTTAACGTCTGTAAATATATATGCTCTGTGTCTTCCCCTAAACATATATTTTACTATATTTGACTCATGGCTCACTTGACTCACCATATTCAGCAACTGTTGTTTCAAGCTGTCATTTGGAGAATGGGAACAAGAGGCAGATGTACATACATCAGGAAGCATAGAGCAAAATGTAACTCATGTGTGTTCGCAATGCATCTGAAATTTACTAAGGCTTTATCTCATTAGCTGAACTGCATGTGAAACTTCCTATGCTCTCGCAATGAGATGCAAATTGTATCTTTAAAGATGCCATAAAATGATATGGTCAAATGCCAAAAAGCTCAGGATTAAAAAGGATTGAGTGGTCAATGATTTATCTTCCAGAGTAATTAAGATAATGTGTTAATAACTAAATAAACATTGATTACTAATTTTTTTTAATGGAAAAAAAACTATTTCATGTAATTCTGTGTAAACTATTTTATGTAATTAAGCTATTTTTTGTTGTTGCAGTCACCTGGCAATCTTACAAATAAATCTTGTGAAATTTCAGAAACAAAAAATTCTCTTTTAGAAGGGAGAAATTTTATGTGCAGGACTTTCTGAGGTGTGCGCTATGACCATTATTTCCAAATCTGTGTGACAAAAGCAGTGCCGAATCCAATGGTTTTGTATTATTGTATAAAATCTTAAAAAAATAGGTATAAAATGATATAAAAGAAAAACATGATGGCATTTCAAAAATGGACTAATTATGTGGGTAAACTATGTACGTGGCAACCCTGCCAACACAGCACTCAGCAACACATACGGTGCTAATTTAAACCAAGGTTTGGAAGGTACACAAAAACTCACGTTGAAAACATGGCCAATGGTGATTGCCCAATGTTTAGGACATTGAAAAAAATATGTTATTAACCTCTCTTCCATTTCTTTCTTTCTTTCTTTTTTCTTTCTTTCTTTCTTGCATGCACATTTATACATTTATAGAGAAAAGAACTTTGTGTGTTGTGTGTATGGTGCTAAAATAGACTCAAAGAACAATTTTGTATATAACAGAGAAGGGTTGATTTGCACATAAGGTAGTTACAGTAATTATGCCTGGAAACAGCAACAAAGAGCTTAGTACAACTGGTCATGATACATCATAATAGGTTGTGATTACTATGCTCAGAGGTGTGCAGTACCAGAGTGATGTATTCAATGCTTGGTCTCAGGCTCTAACTTGGAAAATGGAGTGAGACGATGAGTGACAACATCTCGACAAAGAAACTGATTTGAAGTTCAAATGGATTTGTAATGATAAGGTTACTGACAAGGCAATAATGATTAATTGTTGAGGTTTGACCCCCTCCCTGACTTGTGGGTTATTTTAACCTGTGTATTTACATTAGAGTAAATAAAACTCGGTGTTCTGAGAGGCAGCTTTGCTATTGTTTTTGCTGCCTGTTTTCCCTCTAGTGGCAAAATCCTTGATAATTGGTCATAAGGGAGAGAGTTGACCTTTGCTAAGGCAAATGACTTTGCAGGTCCCTGTGCAACTCGACACAATGTCCGAGGCCATCTGCTGCATTTATCTGTGTGTGTGTGTGTGTGCGTGTAAGCATTCAGCAAATTATGAGCGGTATACATGTCAGCAGTTCTATTGCCAAGAACGCTATAGTGATTCCTCCAGAGCACAGAGTTAGTTTTTAAATGCCAAAGATGATAACATAATATTCAACATGTGCTTTTAGTTTACCTGCATAAGACTTTAGTAAGGTTACTGCATTCATGTCATATCACAAGCATTGTTAGAGAAGCTATTTTGCAAGATACGCATGATTTAAAATAGCTAAGCTACAGCTAAACTCACCTTTAGAAAATGTAGCTCACTGCAGTATATTCTAAGATAACGTAACTAACAACACTGAAGATACTTTGTCAAATCGAGGAAAGGCAACTGTGGCATTTTTTCGGGCAGGTAATTTATTGCATAAAAATACATTGTACAAGGAATGCCATAACAAAGAGATTTTGCTTTGCAATTAAAAAGCTGCTTTTTTTTAAAAAGCAGTTAACAGCACTGAACTGTTAAATAATAATCATTTGAAAAAGAAACCTCACATTATTTGTCTTGTTTCACTTTGTTTCTGGAAACATCCAGCTACCTAGTTAATGTTTGGGGATATCATCAAATATGATTGGTTTTCAGGTTGAATTGTTATTCAATATTGGCTGATGCTAGCTATTTGTCTTTTCGTCTTTTGCCCTCAATTTATTTATTTATTTATTTAGTTAGGGCTGTTCCGTTCAATATAATGTAATACAGCTAAGAGGAATCTTAAACCTAAACTAAACCTAGCTGTAGTGCATTGTATTGGACTTATATAATTGTTTGAGCATTGCAATTTGTTTGGTTCAGAATTAAAGTTGGGCTTGTTATGTGAAAAGGGGAACGGTGCTTCAACCTTTTCTCACACTTCACCACTAGGTGAAAAAAAGAGCTTGTTACTGGAAAAGCTGGAATTATTTTTTAAAATAGTTCAGCTACTGTTACACTACTGTAAAACTGAAGTTATGCACATAGTGATCAGTACTTACACAAAGCAGGCTACTTCACACCCCAATATGCATCTTATGTGAGAAAGTCAGGGTTTGTATATACAGTAGTATACAAATTACAGTTGTGCGTTACAGATTTTAATTCAGACTCCACATGGACTCATGGTATTTACTTCAGAATGTTACTTGTTATTCCCGCCTCCGCCTTGTGTGTGTGGAGTTTGCATGTTCTACCCTTGCCTCGGGGGTTTCCTCCGGGTGCTCCGGTTTCCTCCCCCAGTCCAAAGACATGCATGGTAGGTTGATTGGCATCTCTGGAAAACTTTTCCCTAGTGTGTGATTGCGTGAGTGAATGAGAGTGTGTGTGTGTGCCCTGCGATGGGTTGGCACTCTGTCCAGGGTGTATCCTGCCTTGATGCCCGATGATGCCTGAGATAGGCACAGGCTCCCCGTGACCCGAGGTAGTTCGGATAAGCGGTAGAAGATGAATGAATGTTACTTGTTATCTGCTTGTGTTTGCATAAACCTCTCACTCTCTCACATCTGTTTATTAGTGAGAGGTATGAAGACTCTCTTGCTGCCAATAGTGGTGTGGAACGGAAGAACTGCAGAATAACCATTCCCTACCAACATGGGGCACAAACTCTCATAATCAGAGGTTTCATCACTGCTCTAGCACATTCCGGCCATTAGAGCAGACTCTGATTACACTATGAATGGATCATCAAATGATAGCCGCAAACTGCTCACCAGAGGCATGCCAAATGTCTCCTAAAACAAAACAGGGCCGGTATTCTGTGGAAAGCAGAAATTCTCGAATAACCGAAATGCTTCGACATTACTAAAAGGTTGCCTGTAAGATTATATTGGTGGTAGTGACTAATACAGCTATTATGCAGTTTGACAGAGTACAGAAAGTGTTGATTCAGGAAGTAATTGCACATGTATCTGGCAGCTTAGGTAAGACAATGGGTTTCGGTTTTTTGTTAATGAACAAAGAATTGAAAGCCTAATTCACATTTTCATTTGTATTAAAACAGGGTTAAAGGTATGGAAAATTAAATGTTTAGGTAGACTATATGCAAATTACAATGCAAAGCTTTAAATGAAGGAAATTATGATTCTTTGAGAGAGAGAGAGAGAGAGAGAGAGAGAGAGAGAGAGAGAGAGAGAGAGAGAAATTTTTGTTAATGGTTGTTAATGGTTTTTGCAGGAGAAAAATAAATGCTTGCTATCTCTGTGTGTCCAGTAAAACAGCAAAAGCCAGTGGTCCACATCTTCACATAACCTGTACTGTACTGTATACTGCTACACTGATTGTGCTTCATGCTTTGTACTATGGCACAAGTGCAATTTGGTACCTCAAACAGAAGCCAAAAGAAGAGTCCCTTAAAGCAGCAGTCCAAAAACAAATTAAACCATCAGCCTCAAACAGGGTAAGTCAAGTGACAGGATTACATTGTAAATAGCTCTCAGTAAGGAAGAGTAAGAAGGGAAAAAATATGAAATAAAAAGGGAGTAAGAATTAGAATATGTCCTTCATCTTCATGTAGAGAGGAAATTCAATTGCAAAGGTTTTTTGTTAGTTAGCCAGGGCTGTATGCATCCATTTCAATGTTTCTTGCAAAGTTCAGAGTAAACTTAAGAGAAACTGTTAAAAGATAACAGACAACAGTCAATACATTTTGTTGACCTTGGTGTAAGTCACCCCTATATCATAGAAATATTTATTAGACTATATTTATGAGTGTTAGACTATACCTGGTAGTCCAAAACACAAGCAAGTGCTACATGAGCTGGCAAATTTTGATGTGAAACAATACAATTTTACAATCAATAATGTTTATTTATAAGTAGAAAAATAGCCTATGTGATTCAATTTAACTCACCCATGCTTATGGACATCTAAATACTTACCAGTGGAGGATTCAATTTCTAATATTAGGCTTACCGTGAAAGCATAGTTCAGCTGTGGATGGACATGAGATGGGGAAAGACAAGGGGCTTGAGCCAGAGAGAGAGAGAGAGAGAGAGAGAGAGAGAGAGAGAGAGAGAGAGAGAGAGAGAGTGATGAGTGGAACTCTGTGTTTGTATGTTTGCATGTGTGTGTCTGCAAGCCAACACTGAAAATTGTATAAATGAAATTAAAAGGACCTGAGAGCTTTGTTAAGAGCTGTCTGTCTCCTGGGTACTTCTGCCTACTCATACATGCCAGGTCCTACACATAAACTGGGTATGAAGTAGTATAATGAGTGTTTGTTCCATAGCACTGACAGAACTGTGTGCAAACCATTTTAACAAATTTCATCCTAGAGCCTACAGTCAGGGTCAGGCAGAGTTCAGGCCAGAAAAATTAGGGAAAAAAAGTAGTGATGGGTGAATCCTAAAATACTGTTTAGTATTACAATAAATCCAAAATATTCTGAAAGTTTTAAATACATCCTGAATACATTCATGAGAGAATTGACACATGAGAAGAATTCACATTTTCATTTGTATTAAAACAGGGTTAAAGGTATGGAAAATTAAATGTTTAGGTGGTCTATATGCAAATTACAATGCAAAGGATTTAAATGAAGGAAATTATGATTCTCAAAATTAGAAAAAAAATAAACATTCTTACCATATCAAAATACATGGGCAGAGGTATAAAGGTGCAGTGTGAGGGTATGTGTGCGATTGGGAAAAGGTCTGATGACTATGAGCAGGTTTTAGGCTGCTGTGTGTGATGAGAACACTAGATTCTATTGCTAATAAATACAAAAGTTGATAATATAATAATTAATACATTTTTAAAGCTTACCTGCGTAAGGTAAGGTTACTGCATTTGACATATCACAAACATCGGGCTGCTGCCATACAAGCTACAAGCTAAAATAATTAAAATAGTTAATCTGCAGCCAAACTATCCTTTTGAAAATAGTAGCTGACTACAGTGTATTCTACTAAGAAACAGTAGCTAAAGACATTGAATCTACTTTGTCAAAGAGAGGAAAGTCAACTGTGGTCAACATGTTCATTTTTATTGCACAGCTAATTTATTGCACAAATTGTTAAACATACGGTATATTTCAAGAGGGTTAAAATTACAAAAAATCACCTGCTGCTTAGAAAAAAAACAATAAATAAATCCAATTGAAGAGTAGTCACGACAAATGGATTACTTGAAAGTTTGATTTTTTAACACTACAAAACATATCATGACATTTGGAACTAAGAAGAGGAAATTTACTTCTCTTTAAAATATAAAGCTTAATGGAGCTTTCATGGTTTACAGTGTATTACGAAAACCTAATGACACAAAATAAACAAACCATTTTGTATTTTTTTGAACAAATATAATACTTTTGAGCCAATTTGTTTATATATGTTTGGATACTCTAGCTAACATGCAGACATTTTAAACTTGAAATTGTCTTATTCCTTTATTAGATAATTTAGAATATGACTTGAAATGAATTACTTGAAATTCTATTCTTGAAATGAGTATATTTGTATAAAAATAGGCTAAATGGTTGTATATTTGTTGTCAAGTCAAGTCATGTCAAGAAGCTTTTATGGTCAGTGATGTAGTTCACAATGAAATGAAACAACGCTTCTCATGGTGCTACTGTACATAAAACGACATAAAGCTACATAAAACACTTAAGGATTTAAGTCTGCACTGTTTTATGTAGTTTTATGTAGTTTTATAATAATGATGATAATGTTGTATTATAACCTGATAATGACCAATATAAGTACATAACTAATATATAGAACATTTGATTATTTACTTACAATACAGCAATCATGCCAGATCATTGTGCTACACTGAAAACACAATATCAGTTTCTTACAATTCAAAAATCAAAACTTGAAAATGTGAAAATATAGTTCATTTCCAAATATTATGCTATAGAAATCTTGTATTCTCATAGTTTGTTAGTCTTAAAATGTATATAATGCTGTAGTGTTGATTAGCAGGAATTTTCAGAACAAACTATTTGGAGATTTCATCTGATAATATTTCTTCAGTCTATGATAGCATTATAGACTCATTCCGCTTTATGGCTGCACAATTTCTGGACAACACAAAATGTGTGAACTAAATATCAGTATGATTAGAGATTTGTTGCAATTGTGGAACTTTATTGTGCATTCTGTGCATATTTTTCCATCCCACATGACAAGAAGTAAAATGTAAATGTTCACATAAATGTATTCAGTATGTTAAGTGAACAAGATAAAATGTTATTAACCTGCAATAGCATACTGTAAATAGTTTGCTTGCAAAATAAATAAATAAACCCAAAGGGGGAAAAATTCCAAGTAGAAAACATTATCGAATAGATTCATGCTTACAGTACATCTCTCCAACAGGAGCAAATCTATCTAAAAAAAATAATTATCTCAGATTTTGTCCAGAATGTAACACACTGAAGCCCGCACCTCTGCTTGTATATACAAAATTACAATTGGCCTGGTCACGGCTGCTATACCCAGATGGACATGTTCTCTCTTTCTGGCAAACAGGAAAAAAAGTGCCTGGCCTTTGAATCTCAATATTTATATAATAGTTTAGCATGCAGTCAGCTAATGAAATTGCAATCTGTGCTAAAGAAGTCTGTCTGGACCTTTTAGCAGCTCAGAACAGGGGTGGCTTTGAAGGTTGGACTGCAAGTTAAATTACATCCCCAGTTTAGCGGCTGTCTCCTTTTGCACTTACAAGAAATATCGGGTGCCCTTTCGGATCTCAACATGCGGTGCATATGCTAGGTGATGGCAGAAGGAGTGAGAGAGAGAGAGAGAGAGAGAGAGAGAGAGAGAGAGAGAGAGAGAGAGAGAGAGTGAAAAACGAAAGTGTCAAAGTCAATAGAAAATTACCATGCAAAACATTCTGCTTTTAGTGGAGGTTGGTTACCAGGGTAATTGGTTGAATATGTATCATCAATAATGTCAGGCTACCCAGACCCTTATTTTCCCTTCAATTTAAAATATAAAAAGGGTTGTTTTTTTTGTTGTTGTTTTTTGTTGTTGTTTGTTTTGTTTTTTTTTCTACTGTGTGGATATTTCTGGAAAGCATTTTGGCTGCACTGTATAATCATGTCTTTGATCTGAACCATTACATCTGGTCGTGTTGAATCTAATTAAAATCTTAAAAGAATACAAAACCCCACCAATAAGATGCATCTCCTTTATAAATGCTAATCACACGATTGTCAGTTTGCATGAATTTGCATGAGCTCCTAATGGGAACAATAAGGGGTAACACATTATTTTATTAGTCCATTTTAAGCAATCTACAAACTGCTAACTAACCATGTAGAGTCCAGTTATATTAAATCCCTTTCATAGAGAAGTTTGGATAAAGTTTTTTCCCCTGTGATTAGTGCCCACCTTTCAATAAGACTTATCAGGGCTCTCAAATGATACACAGAAAATTATTCATCCTATCGCCAGGAAATTGCGAATTTGAATCACAACTACGATATCCATCTTAGGCCAGAAGTCTTAAAAACAAAACAGGCCATGCTATCTGGTGGGAGGAATGGCGTACTCTTATTCACAGGGGTCAATTATAGTGACTCTAGACAATGGTGCTCATTTAAGAGCTCATATGACGGATTGCGCTTTCCTCTGAGTGTGTTACACTTCCCTGCCATGCAGAATGAGCAGTAGTTTAAAAAGATATGGTGGCTTTCGTGTGTCTTAGAGGAAGCTTTCACCCTCGCCGACTAGAATCTGTCACGCAGCAGAGAGTGGCTGGGAATTTGCAAATGAACAAATTGTGAAGGAAATGAGAAAAAAGATTAAATTTAAAGTGTTTATGCTTTCTTTCATAGAGGTTTTGTCATTACCATTTTTCACTCACACGATAAACTCAGATAAGATGAGATGCATCTCATTTTGAATTTGATGCACAGAGAATGAATGTTGCTGTTTTCTTTGTTAACTTTTTATATATATATAAAAACAAGCCATGGTGTCTAATTGCATCAGAAAGGTTTAATAAAATGGATAATTTTTATCAAGCTTGGTACGATGAAAAACATTTGGAACGTGTACCCCAGGTATAAACTGTCAAGCTGTCCCTTTTGTGTTTACTTTATGGCTGTTGATGATTAGTAAACTATTAACTTCTCCCTAGTGCTATTGCGATTTCAAGTCCATGTACAACATTTATAACCTGTTGAACTGACATATTGAGTGACGAAACACAGACGTTCTGCAGAGTGTCTAAAGCAAACATTTTCAGTAGAGTTACCAAATAAGGTAAATACGAAGAAAGTACCTCCTTGTAAAGTCAGAGGAACAGAGAATTACTGGCACTTTCTTTGAGAGAAGTTGATTATTACATGAGAAAATCAATCTGTCTGCCTTTTAGGATGCACATGTTGTTCTCACATACCAGAAGGAAGTACATTTATATCATCTATATTTTAGAAACCCACCCCTGCTCTTTCCTCTAGTCCATTTGAGTGAGACAAGAGTTAGCGCTGTTTGAATGCTAGAACCTGCTGTGTGTTGGCAGGCACAATTCAATATGGCTCATCCAGATATGTGCCAATCAACACTATTAGCACTACAGGACAACTTATTAGGCGTACACTGTGCTCACTGGAGGTGAAAAACAGAAGAAAGTCTTATTGAGAAGTTTTGACTACTAAATTTGATCAGGAAAGAAATCATTATTAATGCTTTCTAAAAACTTAAAAGAATGCTTCTTACACTTTGATAGACGCATTAAAGCTTGAGTTAGAGATATTGACCACTTTAATAGGAACACCTATACCCCTGATCTTTCATACAATGATCCAATTATGACCACTTTATATTTCCTAAATGCCTCAATGGCTGATAATTGCCTCATTGAGTAGGTTTATAGGTGTTCCTAAAGCCTGAGAAATTTATCTTTAGCTTTAAATTTAAACCTCCATAAAATCTTTTCTCTACCCCAGAGCATTCATACTATTTACTATTACACTGCTTTTCACCTACTGCATTACCCTCCTCATCTCATTTCTGCTCCCTGCCTTACCTCTCTACACGGCAGAGTCAAGTAAATCCATTCCTTGTGCGCTAACAATAGAAATATGCATGTATTATATGTCTGAAGGACACAGAGCAGAGTGAATGTGGGAGGTCTGGGTGAGAGCTGAATGAATGCCATATAGCACCAGGCTCCTGTAACATCCGGCTGCTAAAGTGCTGAGTGGAAATGCACTGTCTGGCCTGAAATATGTTCAGGGCCCCACGGGTGACACGTATCTCCAAGGTGCTGACACTCCCCTTTTTAATTTTCCCTTGTCCTTCAATTCCTTTTAGAATTTTTTACTTTTGGTCTTCATCACTTCAACAAGTATTGAGACACAATTCTCCTTTTGTTTTTCTTTGTTATTATTATTATTATTATTATTATTATTATTATTATTATTATTATTATTATTATTATTATTATAGCTCACAGTTCCTGAGCTACTGATATGACTCTGACCAAGCATGAAAGATGGCTCATTAAGCCAGATGGGCCTTGATCTGTCCTCAAGCCCCTTGGAACTCATAAACACAAACACGGTCTAAACAAGTAATCAACTCACGATCTTAACATAAGCACACCTCCAACAAGAAGATTAGGCGCTTGTATCCTCTTACTTGTCTTCAGAGTGTCCTTTGCCTCTGTCATGTAGGCCATTAAGAGTCTCATTTCTGTCTCATAAGGGGTATAATTGAGGGGAAAGCAGGGCCTGTTTACACAGCTGGGCTTAGGCAGTGAAAGCCAAAGTGTTGTGCTGCTAATCACTTTTCCATAGGATCTTCTGTCGTTTGGAAAAGGCTTATGACAGGCTTGCTTGCCGCCAAAGCTTTAGACTTTAAGCTGTTTTGCAAATTGTGTTGCTCTTCGAGCCTGACAGACATAGTGGACAGTAATTGTCCATAAAGCATTGTAAATCTTCGAAATTAGCAGACACAAATCAATAGGGCAAAGATGTCTGAGAATTTGGAGTTAAAATAATGAGAAATAAATGTCTCAACTTTGTAACATATTCAGTAGATAATTTAGTATTTAGAACTTGGGAAGGACTAATTTATTAATGTGTGCCAACAGCACTGTGAAGACAGCAGTGTTCGTTGTATCTGTAATTACTGTACATGCAGTTTTCAATATTGATCTCAAAGAAATGTGATAAAAATTGTTTCCAGTATTTTCTGTTTTTGCCCTAAGGGAACTAACTAGAATTCTCTGTAGCGAGGTGTTTAGTTTGAGAGGTTTAGTATTACATAATACTTAATAATAATAATAATAATAATAATAACAATAATAAAAATTATTGTTATTATTATTGTTATTATTATTGTTGTTAGTATTATTATTATTATTATTATTATTATTATTATTATTATTATTATTATTATTATTATTATTATTATTAGCAGTATGTCATACTATTATTTACAATTCCATCAAAGCGCCCGGGCTCAGCTTCACTTGTCAGTGACACTCGCACATATGTTAAAGTCTGGGAAAAGCATTTGTATGATATTTGTTTACTATATAGATCTGTCTTCATTTTTTTTTCTATAGTCTTATTACCTCAAGTAGTCAAAAAGCATAAAACTGCTTAAAGATTCCAAATCAGTTTCACATTTGCTCATGACTACAATGATAATCTAAAAGGAACTGTTAATTACTTATTTAATTTCTCTTTTATTTACTGTAGTAATAAACAACAATACAATACATTTTAGGAATGACTATAAAAACTATATTGATCCTACCAGAGGCCAAACAAATGAATTTGCACATGTTTTTGAAGTCCATATTCAGCATTAATTCAATCTATATTTCATTTTTAAAGTCAGTCGATCTTAGTTGGAAAAATCATACAAACTCGCTATAAAACAACAAGCAACCTGACCATCTCTACATTTGTAACCTAATCAACTAGTGAGAAGAAAGGAGAGAGTGGGAAAAAAAAATCCTGCTGATTTTGAATTTGAATATAAGCAGGTGAATGTACTGGATCATTGTGGACATTTTAAGACCCAGTACTGTATGTGATTAAGGCAGACTAGTTGCAAAATGTTTGGTAAATGCCAAATACTTAAAATATTAGGCTTAAAATAACCTAAATAAAAGAGTTTCACCTCATGCGGTGAAATATTTTGGCCCAAATTGCTACACATATAAAAGTAAGAATCTTGCCTTAACCCCTCTGTCACAGCCTCCAGTAACTTCATCTCCCAGAATTCCCTGCAGACTACCACACATCCCTCTCAATCACCCTGCTGTAATTCACAAGCTTACTAATCACATTCAAATACCTTAAATACCCCTCAGATTTGTTTGTCCCTTGTTAAGTCTTGTTTACTCCCTTCAGCCTCCATTTTTAAGCCTTTTTTGCATTTTTATAAATCTACGGTGTATGACATTTGTTTTGTTTTCTCTTTTTTCTGCTCTTCAGATTTCCCCTTTGTACTGCTGCTGTGATATTGGGTAAGTCTTTTGTCTCTGATCTCTGCCTGTTTATTTCATTTCACTTTTTGCCTTGCATTTCTGAATGGTTTGTCTCAACCTGTTTTTTAATAAAGCAGCTTTCAGGTTTTTACCAGTGTGCATCTGACACCCTCAATGTATTTACTGTAGACAAAAGAGTTGCTGAGGCATGGGGATTAATTTTTTCACAGGGGGCTGTAGAGTCAGTAAAGGGTGACTATAGAATGCAAACATGCATGTTCCCCTGAACTCTTATATATATATATATATATATATATATATATATATATATATATATATATATATATATATATATACACTCACCGGTCACTTTATTAGGTACACCTTACTAGAACCGGTGTGGTCTTCTGCGGCTGTAGCCCATCCGCCTCAATGTTCGACAAGTTGTGCATTCAGAGATGCTCTTCTGCATACCTCGGTTGTAACGAGTGGTTATTTGAGTTATTGTTGCCTTTCTATCAGCTAGAACCAGTCTGGCCATTCTCCTCTGACCTCTGGCATCAACAAGGCATCTGCGCCCACAGAACTGCCGCTCGCTGGATATTTTCTCTTTTTCGGACCATTCTCTGTAAAGCCTAGAGATGGTTGTGCGTGAAAATCCCAGTAGATCAGAAGTTTCTGAAATACTCAGACCAGCCCGTCTGGCACCAACAACCAGGCCACATTCAAAGTCACTTAAATCACCTTTCTTCCCCATCTGACGCTCGGTTTGAACTGCAGCAGATCGTCTTGACCATGTCTACATGCCTAAATGCATTGAGTTGCTGTCATGTGATTGGCTGATTAGAAATTTGCGTTAACGAGCAGTTGGACAGGTGTACCTAATAAAGTGGCCGGTGAGTATATATATATATATATATATATATATATATATATATATATATATATATATATATATATATATATATATATTTGAATAAATACCCCCAATTGACTATTTGTCCCGTTGCCATCTCCCCTCTTTGAAGGACCATAGAGAATTTAATTATTTTATTTTGTTCATATTTATGAATTTGTTGCACTTTGTATTTAATGGTTCATAATGGTGCGAGTGTTGTTTATATGACAGAGACAGGAGAGCTGTTACTTTTCAGAGCAGTTGGTTAAGGGGGTATGGTACGGTGCTAAGAATAGTAGTAGTCAAATAGTAGTCAAACTGCATGTTGTATATATGGGTGTTTACTTTAGTGCCATGTCTTTTTTGCATGCAGTATGCCTTAGATGTGTGATATGACTATGATGATGTAGCTGTCTGTAGGGAATATAAGCTATTAAGTAGTCATTCCCTAGTGAATAAAGGTGTTGGTGTAGAAAAAAGTCTAACTGTGGAATAATTTACTTAAACGTTTCTATCAGTTTATGTTTTGAACTCTTGAGATTTGTGTTTAGGCTCCCGCAAGGTCCAAATAAAGAAAAACACTGGCAGCAAAAGTTTTACAAAATATATTTTATTAACGGTGCATGATGTATAAATAATTCAGCTATACAAAACCCACATTTAAATACTTTTGTCAACTTCAGCTCTATAGACTGAGCCCTGGAATATAGATGAGGCCAGAAACCATGACTTGCGTTAATATAGATGGATTGTATAAATATATTACTTTATACGGAAGCACATTTATTATTTATTATTTACATCATTTATAATTTATACACATCCATTAATAAACATTTGGAAGTATTGACATTTCCATTTTTCATTTATTTCTTCAGATTTGATTTCTTCACTTTCAATTTCTTCAGTGTTTGAAGAAAAATTCTTTTCTCTCACAACATAACATCAATCCCATATCATCTGCATTGCCATCTCTTTAATGTATTTCAACAAATAAAAAAAATCCTGAATTGAAATTGCAAATCCTGCAAAGCTGCATTACTGTGAGTAGACTTTAGTCTGAAAAAAAGGTTACAGGCAGGAGTTTATACATGGCATTATACTGAGGCAACTTTGCCCTAACCTGCTGTGCTCAGTACTCTTGCTGCCCCTCTCCTGGGGGCATCGCTAGGGGGGATTTTGACTTCCAGGCCTCTTGTTGC